>NC_044907.1:72857450-73157450 GCF_001633185.2 Quercus lobata | reverse complement strand
GTGATTGAGCATGACTAATATGTGATTAAGCTAACTCAAACAAAGTGGGAAGTGTGAACATAATTTTAGTAGGAAATTAATAGGCTAAAATAAAACTTATTTCATTTACATAACAAAGTTGCTACAAACGAGACTAAATCTTTACCTATACTAAAAGAGAAAATTGTAGGGAAAAACATTCAACATGGTTTTGGTAGGGTTGAGTTGTCTTTTTTTTTTCTTACTTTGAAATGAAGACTCTAGTTACACTTGTGTCTTTGTTATAGGATATATGTGTTCTCATGACTTAAGAATCGGATTGATACTCATATATAATTATTAGGTGAAACTGTTACTTCTTCATGTTGTTGCATATATATGTTATAATTGTTATATTTTCATGTTGTTAAGAAATAATAGTTTTAACATACATAATTATCTTTACTACAGTTAACAATTATTGGCCGTGCTTCTTAACCATTTTTCCTCTTTGTGTTGTAAAAGGTGTTGGACGCAACAATGGGGAGGAAACGTCAGTTGCGACTTGTTTACGTTGGGCAAGGATCATCACAGTCACGACAACGGGTGGAGGCAGCTGATGAGGAACCCCACATTTCTGAGGACGCAAGACCGGTGGCAACACCGGTGGCAAGTGACGATGATGAGACACTAGCTCCAGGTATTGGTCATGTTTTCGAATGTAAGGTTTGATGTTTATTATTGGATGCTTAGATCAATTCTAGCTAATACATATAGGAATTCATTTGGTTCACAGTTTTTTAATATTGTAGGATTAATTTATGTTTTGCAATTTCAATTATGAGTTGGTGGTTTACATCATTTCATAATATAATTAAAATATCAAGGTATATTGAGTATATTCTGCTGACTTTGGTCCGTTTGGTCCGTTAATTTCCTTTGGGTCCAATTCAGTCGGTTCTGGTCTATTTGGTCCAATTTGGTCTGCTCAGTCCATTCATTTCTGCTCAGTCTATTTTGGTCCTACAGTGTCTACCTTGGTCCTTTAGGTCCACTATGGTCCATTCGATCACTTCAGTCCAATTTCATGGCATTGGTTTTTCAATTGGGATGTTCCTGACATGTTATATACTTGACTCGAAGCCAACTATATGCAGTAAAGTATAACCGAGACATTCCCTCTATATTTCCAAATTAACAAAGTGTGGAAAAATGCAAAACCTTGATTATCAATTCCAAGTATGTAGGATCTATTCCATCTTGGGTATCATTCTATCCGGAGAGAGATTAAAAAAAAAATGTGATATGTTCTAGTAGATTATTGTTATACTTGCTTAATTAAGCTAGCAATTTCCAATTACCAGTTAACTTTAGGAAATTGGTAAACAAATTTGCTGAAGTTGAATGATCAAAGAGAAGATCGGGTTGAAATTATATATTCTAAATCCAAATTTATTAAGGATAATTGAAGGCAACCCGTGACAAAGCATGGTTGCTCGTCTTTTCAGAAAGCTACGTAAGTGGGTTACATGAATGCGTGGGAGAAAGGCCTAAATTTACTTATGTTTTCTAACCATGAAATCGTAAACCTTTTATTATTTCAATTGGTAGATGCATAATTTTTGCGTGGTGACATTTTTCACTAGTTCTAAGCTTTGTGAAATCAGTTCTAATATTGCTGGTCTTGTAGATACAGATGATTATGTTCAAACCCAAACACCGGTACAAAATCCAGCACCGGAACAAAATCGAGCATCAGAAAATAGGCCTGGAAAACGTGGGAAAACAAGGTTGGCTGACATATGGGCAATGACTGGTGAGTACAAAATTCAGTTGCCGTTAAATGATGACGGCCAACCGATTGGCGATGACGGGGAATTGTTCGTTCGATGGTTGGGCTCATTTTGCGAGAATGGCCTATTATGCCCGCTTACGCCTGCTGGGTGGCCAAGTGTTCCTCAAAAGTTTAAAAAGGATTGTTGGACGGAGATTGAGGTAGTATGAAAATGAAATATTAGTTATTTTTATTTACACCTGCTGTCCTAATTAAAATACTACATTTTGCTAACTCCACTATCTTATTTTAGCAACGGTATATAATTGATCCCACTATTGTCAAACCACCCAATCAAATGGGATGGGCAATGAGTCAGCTAGGAGAACTAAGGAGGAATCGCAGGACCAAGTTGAAGAAGGATCACAAAAAACCTGGGCTGTCACATGAACAAGTATTGGCTATTGAACCGCCTGGGGTTATCGCAGCACAATGGAAGGAGATGGTTGATTATTGGTTCAATGAAAAAACTGAGGTACTGCTACTTTCTTCGTCTTACTCATGTTCATGGTAATTTAGTGAAGAGATGTTTTGATTTTTTTAAATTTTCTTTTTTTGATGGTAATGTGGTTGCAGACATTAAGTCTGAAAAACAAGGCGAGTCGAGACAAGCAGAAAGACATAGCAAGATGTGGGGCCAAAAGTTTTGCTCAAATTTCTGCTAAAATGGTAATAAGTAAACTTAAAGTTCATAAATGCCTACATGTTTATTGTAATTATATTTTGAGGTCAAATTTACCAACTTAATCTCATTTCATATGTTTTAGGAATAAGGATAAGTTAATTAAATTATAGGTTTTTTGGTAAGTAAAAAATGCAATACATAGCTTTATGCATCCTTGTAATATATAGAGATGACGTTGTTAATCCTCTTAATGTATACATCACCCATGGGTAATTTTACTAAGTCCAAACATTTTAGGTTACTCATGGGTAATTTGAGATGCGCATCTCAATCTTATCTCAAATAGAGTGTTATTATAGAAAGTCTATGATGCCTATTTTCTAACTCTCCATGTCATTTTTATTTTTAATCTCTTCATTTAACAACCCCATGTGTATTTGGAAGGTAGCTAAATCCTCTCATTATGTTACTACTCTCTTAGCTTTATCTTTATTTCAGTAACTTTGTGATGTTATGACTATCTCATTGTGGACTTGTGTTAATTGTGGCATAACAACATTATATAGTTAGTGTTTATTGTAATTATGTTTGTTCATCATATAGGCGAAAGATAAAGGGGCGGCAGTCGAACGCGCGGATGTATTTCAAAAAGTATACCGTACGAAAGATGGGGTTGCTATTAGTGACCGTGTGCAAGATCAGATGGTAAGGACAATTTAATCGAATTGAATTTTAGTGTATTTTGTGTTTGTATTAATTCTGGTGTGTAATATGTTGTTTGGTTTTTGTGGGAAAACAGGATAGGATGGCAGTACTTTTGAATGAACAGGACATACGACTACACGGAGAGATTGGTAATGGAATCCTCTGGTCGAAGGACGACGCATATGCTCGGGTGATAGGTCTTGATGAGCACCCAGGTCGTGTACGTGGGGTAGGCTTTGGGATCACCCCATCAGGAAGAAGTGCCAAAAACGCATCACAGTTTACCTCGACTACTACTCCATTGTCAAGCAGAACTCACGAAAGGATGTCAGACTTGGAGACGAGTCATGAAGAGCTAAGGGAGGCACTAGCTAAATCTAGGGAGGAACTAGCAATTTGTAGGGGGGAAGTAGCTCAATCTGAGGCGAGGCATAGGGAGGAAATGGCTGAAGCTGAGGCGAGGGCCCAAGCACGGATGGCTGAAATGATGGCGTCGATGAAAACCATGTTTGCTTCACTTAGCCAGGGGATACATAATTGGGGTCATTCTTAGGTACTAAACAAATTTTATTTAGCCAAGAACTTAATATCTTGCACACGCATTGGTATGTGATATTAATACGATGCCTTTAATATATTTTAGGATGACAGTGCTTGATGGGAATGGAACTGTGAATCCTAAGGTAAAACAAAATTTCTCTAAAAATTTCTCTGCAAACAGTAGCCTTCATATAAACATACCATGCTATGATGGATAAAGTATTGCTGAACTTGATTGAATTCGAAGTTTTGACTAGGTTGTTTTAACGAATAGTTGAACTATTGCATAGTCTTCCTCTCATGTTACTCTTTGTATTTTTTTTTTTTTAATCCAAATGAGCTCTCTCCCTCATAACATTATTCTCCCAAATTGCTCCATTGTGAGGCCTTTTGATACAACTGTGCATCTAAGCATTGCGGAATTACAATTTCAAATTCATGTTTAGAGTATTATGTATTGGGGGCAAAAATTTGGCAAATTTAACTCCCGCCAGAATAATTTGTGCAGACTTATTTTGAAGTGGACAACAAAGCAAACTGGTTGCTGCCTGTGGCTGTTTGAGAGCAATTTAGAATGTACAAAAATCATTCTGGTATATTTTTTGTGATGTACAAAAATCCTTGTGATGTAGGAATGCGAACTTGTGTATTTCCTTTGTGATGTTCATGAAACTTGTGATGTTTATTATGGAACTTGTGATCTCGGGATGTAATGACGTTTATGCAACTTGTTTATTTTCTTTTTGATGTATATGGAACTTGTGATGTAGGAATGGGAAGTTGTTTAATTCCCTTGTGATGTTTATGGAACTTGTTTATTTTCTTTTTAATGTATATGGAACTTGTGATGTAGGAATGGGTGATCGTTTAATTCCCTTGTGATGTAATGACGTTTATGGAACTTGTTTATTTTCTGTTTGATGTATATGGAACTTGTGATGTAGGAATGGAAGTTGTTTAATTCCCTTGTGATGTTTATGGAATATTTGATTCTTGGGATGTAATAAGTTGTGAAAGAAGGGAGTTGTGTGTATAGCAGGAAGTTCAGAAAGCAGAGAAAAAAAATTTAAAAAAAAAAAAAAAAAAAACCTATAGCCGCGTTTTTTAAAACGCGGCTATAGCGTGATAAATGTTGCTGGGAAATGCTATAGCCGCGTTTCTTAGAAACGCCGCTATAGGTTCCGTTTTGAGCTGCGTTTCAAACACGGCTACAGACGTCATATTCAAGTTGTTTGGAATACCTATAGCCGCGTTTTTAAAAACGCGGCTATAGGTCCGCCGCCATAGCCGTGTTTGAAACGCAGCTCGAAGCTGTCCTGGAGCCGCGTTTTCTATAGGCCGATTCCTAGAGCCGCGTTTAGAAAACGCGGCTAGAGGTCTGGTTTTAGCCGCGTTTTTTGAAAACGCGGCTATAGGCTTTGAGCTGCGGACTTTAGGCCGCGTTTATAAACGCGGCCATAGGAAACGCGGCTAAAAGCCTTTAGCTGCGTTTTTGGGGTCTTAAGCTGCGTTTTTCAAACACAGCTTTAGACCCCTTTTTTTGTAGTGAGGGAAAGAGAAGACATTTATTTATATTTTGTTTTGGCAACTCTATATAATGATAAATTGTAGTATTAGCAAAAATGAATACTTTCTTATAAATATCTACTTATAATATTTTCAATTTTATAAATTAACCTTAAAAAGATAAACTGTGGTTTTATTAAAAATATGGAGAAGAAGGTCCGACCCCTAAGGTGGGGGGAAGGGCTTGGCCAGTCCAGTAGGTGGTGCGGTCTCATTATTATTTCTTTCTGTTTCCCTTTTCTTTTATTAATTTTATGTGGGTTAGTTGATTTTATTTCTTTTTTGATTTGATCTATCTTTTTTGGTTAACATTAAATATTTCCATTAATTTATTTATAATGTCTTGTTCAAAATCTAATTTACTGATTTGTTTAACAATTTTAAGCCTAGGTTCCCACTCCATGTGTGTGTATTAGTCTCTGTTAAAAATTAAAAAAGAAAAAAAAAAAAGGGGTGCTTCTGTGCGAAGTGGGTTTTATGGGCTCGAAATTGTTGCTCTCAAGTGTTTTGAGCAATAGAGGCTCCCACGCTCAGAAGTTTTGGGCTTGGGTCACATTACACGTCATCTCATAACCACATCCTTCCACGACCCTTTTGGGTTCCATTTTCTTATGCATTATATTTACCAACGTCATGGAAAGCATTATTTAAAGGAAAAAAAAAATTATAATGATTATCTTTTTAGACTTTTAAATTGAAAAATATCCTTTTATTTATTTGAAAGAGAAAAAAAAAATGAGATTATAAGAGTGCAATAATATCGATTTCATCTATTATACATATTTTAGCCTAGATATCAGTTTTATCAATTGAAATTTCGATAATTTACAAGACATATTAAATAAATAAAATATTAAAACAACAAATATTGCTGTAAATCTGGATGAAGATCTTAGACACTTAGGGGCTGTTTGGTAAGAGTATTTAAATATAATTTTTGTTTTGCAATCTATAAGATGGTGGGTGCCACACTTGAATTTATTGTTTGGCTAATATTTTCTAAATACAGTTTTCAAAAAAATGTATCATATTTTCTTTATTTAAAATAGAATTTTGAAAACGGCTTAAGGGTGTTTTTAGGATACAGAAAATATTTTTAATGATATAGTTGTAAATAAATTGAAAACAGTGGACCATACATATTTATCCAAACTTTTTTATCTCTTAAATTTAGGAGTTTATCTTTATCACAAAAAGAATTCTCACATTTCAAATTTCAAACTTATCATTGAAAATAAAATAAAAAACATGATGAGACCTATTCCCTTATCATTATCCACACACACACACACACACACACACAAAGTAATCTATAGATTCTACACATTACTTTTTGTAAATACATTTTTTTTTTTTTAAATCTCAAAAATAGAAATGGTCTCCCAAACAATTAATTTTGTTTTTAGTATTTTGAAAATTGTTCTTAAAAGTGGGACCCAAACATGTAAAATATAAAAATTATTATTTGAAAACTAGTTTCAAGTTCAATTTTTTGAAAATTGTTTTTATACTATTTTGAAAATAAAAACAAAAATTCTCTTACCAATCCGACCCATAATATTTCTTATACTCAAATTCAATTCTTAAGTTTCTGTCCTATAGTCATTATCATGTTATAGTAAAGCTTACAACAGTTTTACAGTATTTTCAAATTATCCTATCATCTCACACATGGGAATGTGAAAAATGATAAACTAATTTGAGAGTATTGCAAAATTTTTGTTAAGTCCCCAAGACTCATCATGTGAAATGTTGTGGGAAATCTTAGGCCTTGATCTTATTGTGTAATTTGGAAATATGATTAATATTTCCAATATTTATCATCGGATCTCAATATCTATTTTTAGACATATATAGTTATCCCTTTAACAAATAGAAGATCCCTTCCCCTAAGAAACTTGTGTTATTACCATATTATAGTTTTTTTTTTTTAACATATAAGCTATTTTATACATATTAGGGACGTCTCATTCATAACATCCCATAAAAGATATGGAATTACAAAAGCAGAGGATCCTCATATGCAATCTTTGATTCAGTTTGTTATCCTCCCCAAATTGATATTCTATCCACCATACCCAACTTGACAATCTAGTTGATCATCGAGGCAGTTGTTGTTGTTTGTATCAGACTTTTAAGAATTTTTCTAGTGAAAATTTAGGGTTTAATTAGAAGTAAAATGCATTTTAAGGGGGCTACCAAAACAAAAACAAAAAAAGAAAAAAGAAAAAAAAGAATCAGTTAACTATGTTATTTTTTCCTTTGAATCAATTTTCATTTTTTATGGGGATATGTATAATAGGTGCATCTCCCGTAACACACAACTTAACTTTGAAGTGAGAATGAACTTGTTAAATAGGAAATGATTGATTTTGTCTTCTCTCACACACCCAATTACAAGAATATTAACAATGTATATAAATAAGTTTCAATATGTCCATGCTTATATATACGTTCATGGCTTTTGAGCGGAATTGTGATGTACTTTTATGTTAGATCTTCTTTCCTTCTCTCTTGTTTGTGGGTTTATTTCTCAAAAAAAAAAACAAAACAAAACAAAACAAAACAAACAAACACACACACACACATATATATATATATATATATAAAATTAGGGAAAATATATTATTTGCTTTAGATATAAGATAAACATATCTTTACCTTGTGAAATATGGACTTGTCATATGATTTCCCACTAGTGAAAGATATGACATGATATGAGTGTGACTAATAAAATATTCACCAATAATTATCCACGAAGAAACTAGAAAGATGTGTGAACGGAACATGGCAGTTCTTTTGTTTTTTTTGTTTTTGAAAGGAAACATAATAGCTAATTATTTCGATTTGAATTTGAATACGTAAGTAGGACATCTATTTTGACATTATTTGTGAGAGCATGTCATTGCATAAATGTAAACGTTTATTTCAAACATTGGTTAAGTTCCTATAGGAAATTAAAATTTAGGGGGCAAGATTTTTCTTATACATTTTATCGCAAACAACATCTATCTGATTATCCTGCAATTAAAGTCTGAAAAGAAGTCATAGGACATTCGATTCATGATGACTCGTATTTTATGTTTAAATAAAAATATCAATCGATTTTTAATGTAAATAAGATTTGAAACTCCAAATATTTTATTCCGCGAATACCCAGTTGAACTTACCGAGCAAAAGGAAAAAGGAAAGAAAAATAACTTTGTACTGTATACTTAATGTCAAATAATAAATCATGAGTAAAGGAAACAGATAACGTTGTCATTTGGAACATGCATCACTCTTCAATGCGAAATGACTTGTCCTAAAGTTGAGCATGTTCAGAAATGCAAATGCACATGGCGACATGCCATGAAAGCTGAAAACTCATGGGTGAAAACCATGAGAAAAAATCAACAAGACAACAACAAAATGCATAGGGAAACGTGATTTTGCAGAACTATTTTTCCCAAGAAAAAATCTCTCTCTATTTTTGGGAGTACATAATATACATGTTAGTATAGTAACCCTTGCCATATTCAGCTTATTTCCTTTGAATACACAACTCCTTATATTTCTCAAAAGGTTTTTGGTAGCTTCTTGAAATGGGAAATTGATTTTGAGAGTTAAGTCGCATTTGGTAGATTTGTCATGAAAGGTAAAGATAATATAGAAGGGTAGGCAGTGAACAAAAATGCCATCACATAGATAGAAGAGAATCGAGTGCTCTGGCTTTATTTTAGAGAGGGGTCCCATAGACCCCATGAGTGCATGTAGTTTCTCTATAATCTCTCTCTCTCTCTCTCTCCTAAGCTAACGGTCAAATTTTTTTTTTCTTGGCAGAGACTGGAGATAGATATAAAGCTAACTCCTTTTCAAGCATCCTGAGCACAAGTAAGGTATGTTTCCAATACAAGATATAATGATAGCTCAACAGACCCCATCATCATAGTAAACAAACATCACAATATGTGTGTTACTTATAACGACAATTATAACTTTGAAAGCAAAAAAAAAAAAAAAAAAGAGAAGGATAAAAAATAAAGGGTACTTTCAATTTTTTTTGCTTTACTTTGCTGTGTTGAGGAACCTTATTCATTAATTATCAACCTCTCTCTGTCTCTGACAAGGAAGAGTGAGCCTTGACATATTCAAAGGTTGGTTTTATATGTTTGTGGAGGTGATGAATGAGATTCCCAAAAAGAAAAAACAAAGCTATAAAGAGAGAGAGAGAGAGAGAGAGATTCTCATTATCTGAGAGTAAAAGGTTGGAGATCACATGTAGAATACCAGAACAACTTTAAGTTGAATGGAAGAAAAGATAAAGAAACTATCTCCACAAGTCAAGGTGCACACAATTTGCCCTCAAAAGGGGGGGAAGCACAAATACACGATCCCCCATATCTATATCATCTACTTATTCCTTTTCTTAAACTAATTCTAATGTCCTAAATCATGGCAACATGCATTCCATAAGCACTGGCCATCTTTCATTTTTTTTAACAAATAAGTACTAAGATTTAAAATTTATGATGTCCGTGACATGATGACGATAATTAATGATGATTTTATATGCAGATACGATTTGAATGCAATTTTTGTACGTATTTCATGATAAGAGATTTTATGAGTTGAGTTAGCTGATGTATATCCGTCTTTTGAAACACAAAAGCAATCAAAATGTAATATATGAGAGTTGTGAGTTGTGAGTCTTGTGACCACCCCCTTTTGTTTTTTGTTTTCTCTTTTCCAACTTTTGGCTACTTTTTTTATGTGTGTTTTCTTTTAGATTTCGGTGGTGGTTAAACGAAAGTATGGTAGATGCGGTTTGGGTTGATGTGAGCAATAATAGAGGTAGAGTGAAAGAGAAAGATGAAGAAAGATGAATGGGGAATCCATCTAGAGCTACTTTTCATCTACTCTCTCATTCTTCAGAGGGTTCCCCCCTCCCCTCTTTTCTGATCAGTCTTTGTCAGCAAGTTTCACGAGAAGCTTAGCATTTATTTTTTTAGTCTCTATTTCTTAGCTAACTCGATCTGACTTTTCTTTTAATTTATTTCTATTCCACAATTAATTAGACAATAAGTTGTAGAACAAACTAGAGTTTTCAATTTATGGAAAAAAATTATTTGTCCAATTCTACAAGTTGGGAATCTTTGTGGATATTATAGCTTAGCTACAAAACATTAAATTAATTTTAATTGTCTTCGTAATTATTTGAAGCACTCGTGACAAAAAACCAAATCAGTCACCTCTTTTGCTTAAAGCTTTTGCATATCTAATTATCTAATACTTGTGGACTAATCTTTGTAACGTCGAGGACACAAAAAAATGGGCCAGCTTGTCATGTTGATGCCTTTGTAACATAGTTTTCTGACACGCCATTGTACGGCCTGCCTCATGCGGCATATTATCCTATTCCTATACCATACGTATTAATTAATGCCATTATCCTACCCCATGTGGGTGTTTCATAATTAAGACAAAAACCCCTATTCATTATTTGACATGTTTGATAATTATAAAGGCTAATGTCCACTTAACTCCTGCGTATAAATCAAGATTTGCAGTATCAACCCAGCGACTTATAAAAATTGGGTTCAAGTTAATTTAACCGATAAAATCTAATCAATCTTAATGAAACGAACATCATAGGTTTAAAATATAAAATATACATACATATATATATAAATTAACCTCGGTTGGCTGGTTAATTAACAATTAACGACAGAGTATTTTGTATACTAATCAAACGGCTATTCTATTTGTCTTTGTTGTCTCCTTAAATGAAGCTAATTTGTCTAATCTTGCACAGGTAACAACATATGAAATGTTTTAAAAAATAAAATCAAAGACTGTGAATTTGGTTTAATTTAAAAAGATTGCATTGAAAACATCAAATCCATATCTGAATTCTGCACTTAGGGCTAAAAATTTATAAATTAAGTTGGCATCTACTTGTCTTAGTGCTTCACCTTAGATAATAATTAAAATAAGTGTAATCTCTCTATGCATGTGTTCTGGGAATTCAGGTTCGTCCCCATTGTCTCGTGAAGATGATAATATCAAAGTAAACTTGAGCGTAGGGCATGGGCAAGAAAATGGCAAGTAGGACTAAGTGACAGCTAGCCTGCAGCATCGATTTTGAAAATCACTTTAGGTTACAAGACACTTACCAAATTGTCCATATTCACATATATCTTTGCACATGCCACATGCATTTGTTATTTGCTCATGCTTTGTACGTACCCTTTTTTTTTGTTTCCTTGCCTTGGTTTGTTGTTAAGATCTATCATCTATCTATGTGATCAGATTTGAGGAGTGAAGAGAATAGTGAGAGGCACAGAGCCATAGCTAAAAAGCATCACCCATTACAAGAAAAAAACTCTATTGCAACGAAATTTTTAATATTAACTATATTGCAACGAAATTTTTAATATTAACTATCTTATATCCAAAATTCTAGTAGTGCATCCATATATAGAGTTTAAAAAATATATATATTTTACATTTTACTCCTATATACAATTCTAAAGTTTTATTTTACATTTTTTTTTCCCTGAGTTGTACCTTATCTTTTCATTTATTATATTGTATGGTGAGAGAATCCTAAATTAAAATGTTAAATTAAAAAAATAATAAATAATAAAAATAATAAAAAAATAAAAATAAAAATAAAAAGCTGAGAGACCAACCAGATTTTATTTTATTTAGAATCAGGACCAAACAGGTTTTTTTATTTTATTTATATATATATATATATATATATATAATTGTACATCACTCTCAGCTTAAATATATGGCAAACTGATACACAACCAACCACTCTGGCAGACTCCGAATGCATTCCAGTCTTGCAAAGCAATTGAATGCCCATCCACTGGTTTGAGAAAATCAATTTCAAAGCTGGCAATAATTGTCATTGAGATTGAATTGGCATGTCAAGGTCAGATTTGGACCATTGGTCAAGGTCAAATAGAGTTACTATTTCAATAGCAAGATATTAGGACTTATATGTGAAATTCCTATTTTGAAAAAAAAAAAAAAAAAAAAAGATTAGCACATTATTGAAATCTGTCTAATCATTTTTTTTTTTTTTTTGAGATAGGATCTTGAAATCTATGATGCCATTAAACATAAAACTCTTAACAAATTTATCTTATGAATTGAAAAATAGATGGAGAGATAGGACATTTGATTTGAACATAAGATCACATTAAGCTACAAAATTCTTGATAAATTTATCTAATGGGTAATGAATTGAAAAATGAAAAAATCATTTCTACCAAAATATACTTAAATAGTTTTTCATTTTGGTTCTAGTTTAAATGTTTTTGCCACAAAATTCAGTAGCAACCAAATGAAACCAAATCTTTAAAGAAGTAGATAAACCCTATTCTCAATTATTTTCACCTTTATCGAAGAAAAGGTGTACATGAACTTGAAGTATTGAACCTTTAAATTGTACTAATATCTGCTCTGCATAAGCCATGTGCTTATCTACGGAACTTTTATAGGAATGTATGTGTGTATTTATAGTACTGGCAATCTGATTCAATTCTAATTACCAAGCAAAAATGAATTCATTATAATGACATTTGAACCTAATTAAGATGACATTAAGCCACAGAATTCTTGATAAATTTATTTAATGAGTAATAAATTGAAAAATGAAAAAACTCATTTCTACCAAAATGTACTTAATAGTTTTTCATTTTGGTTTCAAATTTAAATGTTTTTTGACACAAAATTAGCAACAGATTAAACCCAAATCTTTAGAGAAGTGGATAAATATTATTCTTAATTATCTTCACCTTTATCGAAGTAAGGTGTACATGAACTCTTTTCCTTTTTTTTTTTTTTTTTGAGAAGTTGTTCATGAACTTGAACATTCAATTGTACTAATATTTGTTCTGGATATATCACGTGTTATCTACGGAACTTTCATAAGAAAGAAAGTATTTATAGTACTGGCAATCTGATACAATTTCTAATTATCAAGCAAAAATGAATTTATTATAATGACATTTATAACCGCATGCAAAAATGAGTTCAATTTTTGGTTTAAGAAACCAAGAATTTCATACAACTTTTACAATCTGGGGCAAGGAACATTGAATCCTGACGTTACTCATTATCAAAGCTTTTTCTTTTTTGCTAAGCATTCATGTTCTTGGGAACTTCACTGATTTATTGTAACCTGCAGGATAGGTTTTATATGAGAAAAATTAATTCATCTCGTATTGGCTTTTACGGAGATGCCTCTCTTTTTTTAGCCTTTAGGTGGTAGTAGTAGTAGACTAGTAGTACTAGTACACTCTATCATTATGGAATTTAACGCCGTAAACAATTAAAGCACATTAATTAAGCTTTGGCTACTACTTATTCGTTTTTTTTTTTTTTGGTTTCCATGCAAATTAGCTATTTTTTTTATATATATTGAGGAAATAATTAATGTGGACCATCCAAATTCATGCAATATCATTTTTTCTACACTTAGGGTGTATTTATAGCAAATCTATATGTATATATATGGGCTTAATTTCATGAATAAGTTGTAACCAAGATTTTTCTTTTTCTAAATATAAAAAAGTCGTGTAAACCAGTCATTGAGTAAAAACGACAAAGTCATTAGGTGAGAGAGATTAACGTAAATTTTTCAGCACATGTGAACCATATATTATATAAACTCTATTTTTTATATATATAAATAGCACATATAAAATAAAGCATTGGAGATATCTATAAGCTCCATACATAGATTTTGCCACGTGTAAGGATTAAGGAACAGTCCAAAAAATCACAACCAACGTTTCCCATGCGGAGTCGCATGAGTTAACCTGTCCTCACTGCTACCTTTAAAATTAAAATTATAAAAAGTATGAAACTGCCAAAGGACCAAATCCCGACCGTCCCACCCACAACGGCCACTAGCCCTTTTTTCTCAGACAGCCTCAAAAAGTGTGGGTCCCACATCCTGTCCACGCTGTCACCTCCCACTTGGCCCCCTCACCCTCACATATAATTTTTTTTTATAAAATTTACAATAAAGTAATAAAGTAATGCTAGTAGCGTTCCCTCCAAACGTTTCTTTTTTTTACTCTCTATTTATGATACATCTTGAAAATCTTAGAAGTGGATAGCGTGTTGGATTGAACGTGAATAGACTAATGAATTCATCATCTGAGTATCTTGTAGGGTCCACAAAACTTACCTTAATTGTTCCCTATCTTAATGTTAACAAAATAGTGTTTCATCAAACTTTTTTTACTCCCTATTTATGATACATCCCGAAAATCCTATAAATCGATTGTGCATTGGATTGAACATGAACAGACTAACAAACTTACCACCCGAGTATCTCGTGGGATCTACAAAGCTTACCTTAGTTGTGCCCTAACTTATTGTTAGCATTTTTTTTTTTTTTGGGTATTTATTCACTATTGAGTGTTCACACCAATTATGGGACCCATTTAAAACAATCTGGACCCCACATGTGTACCCAAATTTGGGTCCACGCTCACCACGTTGTTCTGTACAGGAATCAGGGACGACTGAGCAGAAAAAGATAAAAGAGAATTGAGTAAAGGGTGGGTGCGTCGGAGTGTAGCTATGTCCACGTGGCACTACCTGGCAGGCTCAGTTCGGCAAATGATACGTGGCAGATGCCCAGTTTGTCAGTTATTTAATCCCACGCTTCAGTCTTTAGTCTAGTCTTTACCTCTTTCTTTGTAAAATTTTTTTTCTTGAAAAAAAAAAAAAAAATTAACCAAGGCTACGATAAACTCGAGCCTATATTCCGGAAATACCCCTAGTATATCGCTGGAATTAAGGGACTGACCGGATCTTTGTTGGTTACGAAATTGGAGCCAAGTAGGAAGAAGGGCTTTTCTGGTAACCGAATCCTAAAATAAACAAAACCAAAACCAACACACAAATCTCTCTCAGTCTCTCTCTCTCTCTTCTTTTACTTTTACTTTGTAATTGTTATTATTCCATCTAAAAAAGTGGGTTTATTTTTTTATTTTTTATTTATTAAAATTTAATTGTAAACCAAACCAAACCCTAAATAAACCCCACCATACAGGCTTGCCACCTCTATTGCATGCCCTTTTGTTCATTAGCTCGTCCTTGTCGTTGCCTCTCATATCAATACTATATCTTCCCCCCTTCTAAAAAGCCTAAAGATAAGAAAACCCATTCAACAACAAAAACCCAACACACAACTAAACGCATACAAATAGCTAGAGATAGAGCCAGACTCACAGAATACACAAACACACAAACAAAATCAAAAACACAAAAACAAAACTCTCCCATATATATCATCTATCTTCATGGCTGTCGAGGCTCGGCATCTCAATCTCTTCCCTTCTCAACTCATAGGAAACAGGTACACATACCTCTCTCTCTCTCTTGTGTGTTTGTTTTGGCAAAACTAATGGGAAAGTGATGAACTTTGCAGGGAAATGATGAACCCCATTGAAGCAAACACAAACATGTACAACAACAACCAGATGGGATACACATACACAGTTCCATTATCAGGAACAACAACAGAGACTATGTTGCCAGCTGCATACAATTCTTTGATGAACGATTCGATTCCTCAAAAGGCAGCGATAAAATCAGAGAGCGGTCTCACCTATAACATCCCTATTCCCATCTCGAGAAAGCGCTCAAGAGACTCCATGATCAACCCCAGTTTGAGCTTCCTCTCTCATCACCAAACCACTCCTCAGCCACAAAAGAATTGCGGGTCCTTCTCTTTTCTCGGTGAAGACATTTCCTTTCAGATCCAACAACACCAATTCGATATCGACCGTCTCATTTCTCAACATGTACGTATTCACAAGAACATACATATACACATGTTTTATTCAATATCCAATACAAAGTCTTTACCTTTTGATTAAAGGGTCACTGAAAGTTTTGGTTTTTGGGTGTGTTTTTTTCAGATGGAGAAGGTGAGGATGGAGATAGAAGAAAAGAGAAAAAGGCAAGCTCGGAGGATTGTTGAAGCAATAGAAGTGGGGATGATGAAGAGGCTAAAGGCTAAAGAGGAAGAGATAGAGAAAATTGGTAAAATGAACTGGGCTTTAGAAGAGAGAGTGAAATCGTTGTGCATAGAGAATCAAATTTGGCGTGACTTAGCCCAAACCAACGAGGCCACAGCCAATGCTTTGAGATCAAACTTAGAACAAGTCTTGGCAGCGCAGGTTAAGGAAGAACGCACCCACGGCGCAGCATTAGATGAAGCAGCACTACTCATGGACGATGCACAGTCGTGCTGTGGAAGCAGTGGCGAAGAAGAAGATCATCATCATAGAGACGTTATTGTTGTTGAAGGAGGGAGGCGCACGTTAGCATGTGGGGTGGCGCAGGATAAGGATGATGATGGTAATGGTAATTGTAATGGTAATTATTATAATGACAATTACAGGACTAGTAGTGAATGTGGGAACAATAGGTGGTGCAGGAACTGTGGCAAACAAGAGTCGTGTGTACTGCTTTTGCCCTGTAGACACCTCTGTCTATGTACTGTTTGTGGGTCTACACTTCACATTTGCCCCATCTGTAAATCACCCAAGAACGCCAGTGTCCATGTTAACTTGTCCTGAAAATTTTACATATACCCAATTCACCATAAATCCCAATTTTTCTTTTTCTTAATTTGTCTTTCTTTTCTTTTCTTTTTCTCTTTCTTTTTTCATTCTGTATGTATTGCTCTCTCTCTCTTTTGAGGTACATTAAATTTGGAAATCTTCTAGCATTGTAGTTGAAATTAAAAGGCCTCCAAAAATCAAGAAAACCAAGTTGTAAATTTGAGCCCATTTTTTAAGGCTAATTTTGTTTGATCCCTGTTGAAAAAAAAAATCTACATACCAATTCACCACATATCCCAATTTTTCTTTTTTTCTTTTTGTATGTATTTCTCTATTTTGGTACATTAAATTTGGAAATCTTCTAGCATTGTAGTTCTTCAAAATCAAGAAGCCAAGTTGTAAAAGATTTGAGACCATTTTTTAGGCTAATTTTGTTTGATCCCTTATCTAGTTTTGTTGATAGACATTACTAGGTTTGTTTTACTTTTTAACTTTTAGTTTTAAAAACTTTTGAAAGGCCGTGGATAATGCAAGCAAGCGTATCATCACAAAACTCTTTGCTCAAGGTAGTTCGGGAGTTAAGGCCAAAAAAAAAAAAAGTTAGGGTCAAGACTGAAGACTCGAAAGAAGTGAAGAGGATGGGAAAGAAAGGATCATATTCATGGATGATGTTGATATAATGTGGGACCCAAATGTGGGACTCAAGGCCAATCTACCTGACAGCTAGTACATTGTAATGTGTAGTACAATAATAACAACAACAATAATAATAGTATATTATTATATAGACCAACAACTACTGTTACTACTATTACTAGTCCTAGTACAAGTACTAAGGGTTAGGGGGGAGTGGGGTTTGGGTCGGAGCGTGTACGCCACGCTCCATTAAGTGAAAGCGTGGGGTCAACGAGATGGGGAAATCTGAAAAAGACAGGTGTGAGGCAAAAGCTGACACGTAGGACGCGCGCAATTGTCGCTGTTGTTGCTCTCTGAGCAATAGTTGTACTATATGGCATTGGTATTGGTTTTGGAATTTTGGTATCAGAGCTATATAGCCCCAAGTGGGCAACGCAATGCTCTCTCAGCATTTTTTTTTTTTTTTTTTTTTAGACCCAAAAAAAAAAAAAAAAAAAAAAAAAACAAAGAAGAAACCGACACCACAATGGGTGGTTGGAATAGTCCTCCCAACAACAAAACAAAAATTTAAACGTTAAA
This sequence comes from Quercus lobata, assembly GCF_001633185.2. Taxonomy (NCBI): domain Eukaryota; kingdom Viridiplantae; phylum Streptophyta; class Magnoliopsida; order Fagales; family Fagaceae; genus Quercus; species Quercus lobata. The sequence goes on along the minus strand of NC_044907.1, from coordinate 73,139,422 downwards.
TTATTGGTTGCTACTATTAAAAAAATTGAAACAAAAAGTAACAAATTTTTCCCACAGTGTACGAAGAACTATAAATAAAAAATAAAATAAAATAAAATAAAATGTATGCATCTTGATATAGTTGCGTATTATAGACGACGACGTTATCATTTCTTTTGAAAAATATCATCGAGTTAAAATATTATAATTGCTTGTCACTTTCAAATAGTGACTAGAGAAGTAGTACCCACGAGAATAATAATGATTTTTTTTTAAATAGTTTTAATTTATAGCGTTTTTCATTCACTTTTTATTATAATTTTTTATTATTTGATCAAAATACATTGAATTCTAAATCTTTTATTTATAATCATAAAAAATTTTACCAGTATTTTTTTTTTTTTAGTGTTTTTAACTTATTATGTCTGCTCCTAAAAATAATTCTTTATTATTAAACTAAAACACCAATCAATTTTTGGTATAGGTGATGATTGAAACCCAAATCTTTTACTCATCTATGAAAAATTTTACCAATTGAACTAATTCAAATCTACGAAAATTTTACTAGAAACTATAATAATTTGTTTAATTTATTTATGATATGGGTGTTAAAAAGTTAAAAAAAAAAAATAATAATAATAATAATTTATGGGGTACAGCTAAAGTTGGGGGTGGTGATGGTACAAACTACTATGTTTGGGAGAAAAAGCAAACGAAGAAAACGATGATGAGGATTGTGCTTTGTTGCAGTGATAAATAATAGTCATATGGGGGGGGTCTTAAATGGTGGGTACGTGTGTGTTTTGACTGGTTATTAGTTATTACTGCTGATGTAAATAAATGTTGGCGGTTAGGATTTTCTTTTGGCACGGTTGAATAGGTTGGCGATGATGATAAATATACATATATATTTACTTTTTTGTCAGTCTGTTTTATTTGTCTATGTACTAAATGGTCCACCTAATAAACAGGAAAAAAGTAAAAGATTTTTTTTTTTTTTTTTTTTTTGAAGTGGTCCAAAGTTTGAGGAATTTATGGGGGGTGTTTTGGTTTTTACAAGTGATTGCCACGTGATTTGTGGTTGTCATGTCCTTTTACTAGAGGTGGAAAAAGTTTTTGCCCTATGTGTTTTGGTTACAATGAGTGACTTTGGATAAGAAAACATTGTTTTCCATTGATTTGCATGCTGGTTGAAACTTAAACTTATAGATTTTTTTATACTTATTTTTCATCATTTTGGCTTCCTTCTTCTTTTTTTTAAAATAATTATTTCCACTTTGTTAATGCATTTTTAGATTTTAAAATGAGCTTTGATTATTTTAAGGAAACATAAAAGTTCACAAAATGATTTAATTAACTATATAATATAGTTACTAATGAATTATTATTATTATTATTTTTTTTTTTGGTAAACTAAAAATGGGGACCTTTATGGCTATATTTCACCCTGGGCAGGGAGCCGGTGGCCGCTCAATTAGTCGAGCCATCCGTGTGAGAGTCACCTCTTTTTATCGAGTACACCCCTCACTAAGTTTACCCACCAACGAAAACCTGCGGGCAGCGGAACTCGAACCTAAGTGTGGTTGCACGAAGCGCCCGAGCCTTACCCACTCAACCAAGCCCTCGTTGGTATGAATTATTATTATTATACTTACAAAATGATTTAATTGTAACTTGAAAAATACATCTACTAATGCATTATGATACCCTTTTTCTATATTTTCTTTAATCTATCATTTATTCGAAATATTATATTAAAGAATACAAATAAAAAAGAAACATTTGGATCATTTCTTAATTATCATATAAAGGTAAAAAGCTCAATAAACTTATGGAAATCTCTTTTCTCTTCTCTACATTCTATAAACAAAGATAAGAAAATGTTACAACATTTCTTTAATTATCTTCCCTTCTTTCTCTCTTACCTACAATCACAAAATGGAAACTTCCCTTCCCTCTCCTTTTTCTTTCCTTTCCCCTTTACGCCTTTTTCTTTTCCTTCCCAAAAAGTCAATAGATAAATAAGAGTAATATTGTGCATTCATTGACCTTTTTATGGGAATTGGAAAAATTTGCCACTTACGTAGGGGCGGTTTGATGTATTTGGGGGCCTAAGGCGAAAATTGATTATCTTGTTTTAGATGCAAAATTACTACTAATTAACATAAACTACGTAGAATATTTTTCTTTTTTTTTTAGAAATTTTATAAACAAAAAAAATTTGACCAAATTTTTCATACTTGTTGATATGGTAAATTAATAATAGTAAGTAAAAGAGTGGTGTTAGTAGTGGACTTAGACAAGAACTAGTAAAAGTTTGCTAACTAAACTCTTATTATTGTTCTTATTTTTTTTTTTTAAGAAGTACAACATTCACAATATTTTTTTACAATAAATCCTAGGTTTTAAGTTGCTTCTTTTTTTCTTTTTTCTTTTTTTGAAAATATCACTATAATTATTTTTTTGCCATCAATAACAGGTTGTAACAACCTGCTACTTAGCATAATTGTAAAAGTGTTGTAAAAAATATTGTAGACGTTGCGTTTTTTTCTATTTTTTTATTTGTTTTTCATTTGGTAAAAAAATATTATTTTATTTATCGATTATAAATAACCCTATTGATTAAAATTTGGGGGCCTTTTTTTTACTTAGGGCCGTAGGGGACCGCCTCTCTTGCTCCACTGTTCAGCCGGCACTGCACTTACGTAGAGTTCTTAACCTACGCGGAGATATGAAAACAAAAAAGCAAAATCAATACGAGATTTGACAGAATTGTGTAACTCATATTCACAAATACTATATATATATATATATATATATATGTGGGTTATGTTAACCGGTACAGTAAGGTGGGGTTAACACATCACTGTATGTCATAATTTTTGTAAGTCACCCGGTTTTATGTCAATATTTTGTCAGCTTTATAGATTTCAGAATTAGCATTATACAATTTTTCTAATTTTTTTAATTAAGTGAGACTTACATTATTTTAACCTTAATAAGCACCGCACAGTGCTCGTTGACATTTGCATATATGTATTAGTAAATTTTGCACGTATCCATCCAAAAAAAAAGTCTGTAGAATACTAGTATTTTAGGCAAGTTAGGTTTATTATTAGTTAGAAGTATTACTTAAAAAAAGTTATAGTATTTAATAATAAAAAAAACAAAAAATTTATATATCTAGTAGGAATGATGCTACCTTTTAACGAATAATCTTTTCTAACATTTTTGTGGTGTATAAGATGTTTGTGTCTTTAACTAGATGGTATCTTCCCCACTTTTCTTCGTTTGTCTCAACTCTGAACTTTAACTTTTTTTATTAAAAAAAAAAAAATACAAGAACTAACCCATTTACTTTCTTTTGGCTTTACTTGGTCACAAATCACAATCAAATAGTACTATTTTTTTAGACTTATCTCACAAAGAAAAGAAAAAAAATCAAAAGGCGGAGATAATTGCCGTCAATATAGGAATCAAAGACAATGCTTTTTTTTCCTTTTTTTATTTTTTTCCCATTGACATTTTCCAATGAGTTGTACAAATCACCTTGGAATAAACTCCACCATAAAATTAGGTCTCACATTTATTTTGGGTCTATTATTGTTTGTTTGTACCACTCAATATCAAATGCTCAATAGTCTTTGCCGCATTTTGGAAGATGCCTAGATTGTTTAGCAATCGCATTCAAACTCTCAATTTAATGAGTATTTTGAGAATCAACAAAACTTAAATAATAAATTCAATTCGAATTATTTTTTGTTGTTCCAACTAATAGGCCAATTTTAGAACAATATGTCTGATCTGACCCCCAAAAAAAAAAAAAAAAGCAAAGGGTCCCACACAAAAACAGGTACAAACGCCAAAGTTAGCATTTAATGAGAAAGAGCAATAAACAAAGACAACACAAAAATAATGGGAGATTTTGTTTTTTTAGGATGGGATCTTTGACCCCACAAACCATTTGTGGGACCCTCAGCAAGATCAGGACCATCTGTCCCTTTATGACCGGCATACCCTCTGGCCTCTATAACACGTGAATCTGATTCCCACTCCTTTTTTTTTCCTTTTTCCTTATTATCATCATTATCTACTTAGTTAATTATTCCACAATTTAATTAATTAATTGGCTACTACCATAGACTATACACATAAGATTAAATTATTGCTATCCTAGATTAGACATTTTGTATTTGACTAGTTTTTGTGTGACAATGATGTATATGTTTATCAAACTATTTGAATTGAATGGTTGGTTTATTTTATTTATTTTTTTAATTTTGGTTTAAATAGACTTGCCAACTATAGATTACTTGTTGCCTAGGAATCTAATCAAAAGTTAAAGAACATTTTACCTAAAAAAGAAATGATACCGCTTTTGGTGAGTTTTCAAAATATTTTAATCTATTATTATCTAATTGTGAGACTAATTGTAGCATTGAAACACCATAATGGCCACTAGTGGATACGGACAAGACTTTTGATGGGGAAAGAGTTTTTTTATTTTTATTTATATTTATTTTTGTTACTTTTTTTTCCTTTCCATTTATTATTAATTTAATAAGTCATGGAAATAGTTGGCCTGTCTTTGAACGCTTTTGCACGTCACTACTTGCCTTCTTGGAAATTATTATTAATATTATTTATTTATTTATTTTGGATAACTCTTGAATGTCTTCTATTACTTTTAATTTTTATGTTTTCTATTTTTTATATGTGTTTTTTTAAGGTTGTATCAAGCCAGTCTAGTAGGTACGAGATGCTTTTGTGTAACTATATATATATATATATATATATATTAAAACAGAAATCAAGTTCAAACCTATCATCAAATTAAAGTTGTGTTCGAATTTAGTTTATAAATATTTAAATTTATGATCTTAATTTAACCAAGTTTTCTTTTTGCTATAATTCATGAGTAAACATTACAACTAAAACTTTATACCTTTACCTAAATTGATTCTCATCCGTTACCACCATTAGTTATTGTTATGATATTCTTCTCAATAAAAAAAGTTATTGCTATGGTAACATTGATGGAGCTACATAAATAGATTATTTCATGGTCAATCTTATATCTATAATATAACATAACAATAAAAAATCATCAACTTCATATCCATTTTATATATATATATATATATATATATATATATATTATATGAAATACTAAGATAATAGAAAACTAATCAACCACATAACACAATAAAACTTAGAATCACGATTTTAGGTTGTTTTTAATGTTATTTATAAGTTTTCCACACCACAAACAATATTTAGATTATAATAATCAAATCACTTCTTTATAGGCTTGTTAAAGGTGAGATTCAAGTAATAATTTAATGATAATAACATTCTTTGTGATACCTCATATGTCTGTAGTTCAAACCCCACGTCTTCCTCCCCTACTATTTACTTATCATAAAAAATAAATAAATAAATAAAAGAAGAGAATAAGCGAGGTTGTTAAATGTTTTTGCTTAGCTCTTTATATTCCAAGCCTAGAATAGCTTACGAGAGCTTCACTTGATTGTTAAGTAGATAAACAAAACAAGTATTCTTTTTTCTCCCTCTTTCTTTCCTTTTTTTTCTTAATGGAACCCCATCACTTCATAAATGTAATTATTCTTTTGTTAGGTAATTAAGAAATCTCATCACATTCCCTTAATTATTTAGCAAATGGATGCATTTAGTCATTTGAAACTTCAAATTTCCTTGTTTTACTTTTACCCTCCATTTGTTTATGTAGAAATCTTTTTTTTTTTTTTTAAGTATTTTTTATATTGGAAAACACAGTCAACAAAAAACTTTTTTTCCTAGGGTCAACGAAATACAATCCCAAAAGATCAAAGAATGTTATTCAGAATGTTACATTGATCAGTGAAAACAAACTTCACATCACAAAAAATCTCTCATGATATTAACTTCTCAATCTTCATGCGATACATATAATAGAAAATATCTTCTACCTAAACATTTTTAAGGTGGTAACTGAACACATGAATACACCTATATATATCACCTTATTTTTAGGGTTGCAACCGAACACACAAATACAACTTATATAGATTTTCCAAAAAAATATTTTATATCGAAACAAACAAAGCATAAAATTTAGCAAAATCAATAAGAGTATTAAAATATATTTTCACACACTTTTTTCTCTAATTTCTTCAACACATATTCATATGACTTGTCCAAAAAAAAAAATAGTATTTATATGTTGTACTTTAATTTTCTTTCTTCTTCCACCAATTGTTCAAACATACATTTTTCTAAGCATGTTCTAGAGATGGATTAAAAAGTAAATTAATAATTTGAATTCAATGGTTTTGTTGAGTACCAAAAGCTCCTCAGTCATCAGCAACCACCCACCTTCACGCGACTTAGGCATTAATTATTGAACTAAAATTGAAGGTTTCCTACTTCCCATCCCATGTTGATCATCATAAAGTGTTCCTTGTTTTTCTTCTTCTTCTTTTTCTTAGTTAGGTTAAGTTCCTTTCTAATTAAATACATGTTGTTCGTGCTTTATTTATGACATATAACTATGAATTACACACATTATTATAGGCGACCCACATTATATAGTACACGGCTTAACCATTAAAATCTATCACCCTTTCTTAGTCCCATCAATTGACTAATTGTTTGATATGACTAGTTTATATGTCTCTCATTGATAAATTTCTTTATTCCAATCAATTTTCTGTATGTATTTCTGATATGTCCCAAAGAATCTTATTGCATTAAATGTTTACGATTTTCTTATTTGGTGAAACTTCAATGCCATTGCCAGTTGGGTTATCAACAAAACATTAGGTCATTATCACACTAGGTCACATCCCCATCCTTTGATCATGGATGATGTCTACAATAAAAAGCAATAATAATAATAATAAATTCTTTTTAAATAACATTAACAACAATGATAATTTTTTATTGCTTTTTTTTACCAAAAACAAAAATACCCAGATCAAGAACCTTAATTATCAACTATTTTTAAATTTAAATATTCATTTTTATTGCTTTTATAAAATAAAACAAACAAAAAAAATACCCATGAACAAGAACTTTAATTATCACCTATTTTTAAAGTTAAATATTAATATTTTATTTCTTTTATAAAAAAAAAAAACAAAAAAAAACAAAAACAAAAACAAAAAATACCCATAACAAGAACTTTAATTATTACTTCTTTTTAAAGCTAAACTTTTTCTATAATGACATTGGGAATAATGAAGAAAATAATAAAGTTGAAAATTTTATGGAGATGTCTGAGAAGTGTTTTAAAAGTTGAGACTAGTGATATATCTCTCTCCCCCGGTTGGTTCAACCTTTAGCTTAGGTTGTGCTTAATTAAAACTCAAATTCATTGCGTCAACAGGCGGCTAAGTAAGAAATTATTTGTTAGTTTCTTTTATAAAAAATATTTTAGTTTTTTTTTTAATTGGTTGTATTATCTTTCACTTCATCATAAACTGCCATACGTTAAGAAATCAGTTTGAACTTTGAACATGGACCCCTCACAATTCAAGGATGATAAAATAATTTTATTATTTTTGCTTAAAAGTCAGTGATTGAAAAAAAAAAAATTAGTGATTAAAAGAATCACAATTGTAGTTGCAATATTAATTAAGAGGGTTGGCTGTGGATTACATCGATCAAGCATCATGGGTCGATTAGTGCATACTCATGATGGTGGACCCAAAAAGCTTGTACTGTCATCAAATTTATTCGATAGTGATTGAAAGACATTTGTTAATTTTTTTCTTCAAAGAGATTTTATTCCAATTAAAAAAAGGGGGGGAAGGAGGGAATTGAATTTAATAAAAATGATATGGTATCTTTGGATATAATTGGGATTGTCAAAGGAGGAGGATTTAACATTTTAGTAGTAATTTTATTTGTCAAAATGGAACAAATCATGAAGGTGTTTTAGTTGAGTGGTGCATTGCACATTGGAATCCCCAAACCAAACTTTTTCAAATGCCTTTACCCAAATCATCAACCAAGACACACATTTTATTAATGCCAAAGTAAAGCCAACCAACACAAGCACACCCCCATGTCTCCTTCCAAGGAAAGAGATGTGTGAATAAATAAACTAACCTAACTTCATAGCTTTGGTCCCCTTCCAATGGAATCACACATCTATTTCATGTGGGTCATACTCATATGTCATATCATTACCGCCACCTTTAAAAAAAAATAAAAATATCCCTAGTAAATATGCGATATCATTATTATTTTTGTTTTTTTATATAAAGAAAATTAAAATTTTAACCTTTGATTTTTTGCTCTATAATGATTATTTTAAATCATGCATCTCAAGTCAAGCCATCAATTTAATTTTTTATGTAGGCATGGTTCAAATCTCAAATTTCTTATTTGAGAATGAAAAAATTTACTAGTTGAACTAATTGAAACCTACTTATTTGAAAGATTATAAGAGCATGCCGAAATTCATCATCACGTACACACTATACACCGGGCCAACAAAATGCCGACGCGAGGACAATGACACACGACCCAATGGCATATATATATTTTTCTTTTCTTGAGAACCTAAAGGGAAACCCTAAGTATCAACGCCCATGCTTGTGACTTTTTTTAATTTTATCTTTTAGGTTTCAAGGATTGAGCTTGGTGTAAAGAGATGGAAAGGTGTGTCGCATAAGTTGTCCACTTTGGTGATATAAACCATATTCCATTTTTCAGTTGAGGTGGGGCTACCAAGTAATGGACAGTACAAAGCATAGAATATGGATCCAATTAAGAGGAATGGGGGCCATGATGGGAACCCTAACTTTCTTCCCTTGCGAAAGGGGGCACTCATGTACTACTCTATCATCTTAGAATTGATTTGCTTGCTTCCTTTTGTTTTCTCCTATACATATCGCTTTAATTAAGGACCCACATAGGCACCAATATCACAATTTTTTTTTGGGAGGTAAGTAACCCATGTCACAAGTCACTTAAGACAAAATTGATAAGACCTAGGCCAGATCAAGTTAGAAATTAAGATGGTCCCAAAAGTAGCATATCTTAAGAATATGAATCATAAGTCAAAAGAAACAAACCATTGTGAAGCTTACCGAATTGTAAACAATCAAGTTTTTCTACTCTTTTTATTTTTATTTTTTTATTACAATGTAACAAATGGGTATTTGGGGTAGGTATAATACTAGGTTATGACTTATTCTCATAAAAAAAAATTTAATAAAAACAACTAGAAGATATTGCCTAAAAGAAAATTGTAAATCAAAAGGGACTTTATTGAATCCTTGTTGATAATAATTAAAAATATTTAATTAATTGCATATATGTATCTTTCTTCAAAGGTGACTTGGCTGATTGTTAAGCCTAATTTGTATTTGAAGTGGTCCTTTAAGAACACTTTCTCTCATGTACTATGCAAAGGGTGGTGATGGGTTAAATATTTGTCTTTTAAAAAGGCATGGTGGGTCAAGAAAAGAATCCACAACCTCCCAAAAGAGAGAGAGAGAGAGAGAGCATAAAACCATATTCACCTAGAAATGATATCTTACACAATGGAAAATATTTTCCTTTATGTGAGAATTTCAATGACCCTGCCATGAGTCTACTTTACAAAGATGGATTTGGTGTGATGGGTGGTGGAGTGAGGCAAAAGATAGAGACATAATTTATTGCATTTTTGAATCTAGAAAACCCCACTATGTATGAAACAATGAAAAAGAGAAATTTAAAGAAAAGAAAGAGAGAGTAGTAAAGGAGCAGGGAGCAGTTGCAACTATTCTTTCTTTCTTTCTTTCTCTCTTGGATTGACAGATTGGAGCGTGGAAGTGTAAACATCAGCTTCCCCCACTAACACAATATCCATGTGCTTAGACAATCAAGTCATGCTCACCCCATTAATGTGCTCTTGGACATTGGACATTGTGGCTTATTGCAAACCCAACCTTCCCTTCATCTTGGGTAAAATGACTGTGCCTTTTGCTCTCTCTCTCTCTCTCTTAATAGTGGGGAAAACTTTGTCTAAGGAAAAGTGTTTCCAATAGTTCCTTCTTGTCTACATTAGGCACCACTGCAAAAGCCAACCACTAAAATCATTCATGTTGTTTTTAAGGTAAGTGGGCAAACATGACATCTTAACATTAGAATGGAATTTCTATGTGGATGGATAGAATATAATGGAATGGGATTGGGCTGTGTATTGGCTTAAAATATTTTTTAGAAGTGACCCAAAATGAAATGATCTCTATGAAGAACCAAAGAGAGATGGCTGTAATACAAAATCCTTTTCTTTTTATTTTATTTTATTTAACTTTCCCACTTCCTTCTTTTGAAAAGTTGCACATTCTAATAGTGAAATTGACATGAACTTGAGAGTTGAATGTGACATCTCACATTACACAAGAATCAGCTATCACTTTGGACCAAATAAATGGAGGAAATATTTGGTATTATCACCAAGTGCATAATATTGTGTTGTCTACAATTCTTCGCGCAAATGTGGGGAGTTCTGGCCCACTTTGATAATAAACCACAAAATTTTGTCTTTCAAATTCAAACCTCCCCCCCAATTGGATGATTATGACCCCCATGAAATGGTCCAAATATAAGTTTGTACAATTGGGATATATAATGCATATATGTTATTCAATTTTCAAGCTCACCAACTGACTAAAGTTAGTATTTAAAACTAAGCCTTCGGTGTCATGTTTATCACACTTAAAATATATATATACCTCGACTGATTATTAGGTTTTTTGGGTTCATGAAAATGCACTATCATTGTGTCCAATCCACAGGGTGTTTGATGTTTAGTCATTAGTGGAGGGATGGATGCAAATCAAAAGGTTACACATGTACTAATATTGATCATACAATTCGTCACAAGTTGGATGGTTCATATTGACTCTGGAAATGTGTATTATGATCACTTTTTTAAACTTGGAATTTTGGTGCCTTATCCAGCATTAAATAACAACATATGCGAGTATAAACCTCAACCTATCAACGTATTTAAGGATATCCACCTTTTCTTTTCTTTTGTTTTTTGAACTTTTATTTTAGATACATTTAACTTCTAAGTGGGGGGAGGGGGGGTTCTACAAACATTAAGAGATAGACGTTTGACCTTAAATTTATTGGGCATTTTTTTTTATTAACAAGACTTAATCACAATCCCGTGTTTTAGACTCCTCAGTTAAATTCAACATTTAATTAGCCTTGAGAAAGATAACACCATTTGTGTTGCATTAATCAATGTAACTATGTATTTGAATTTAATTAGTTTGTTTCATTTTTAGATTTTTCTATTTCTTTTTATATCCTTCGGTGCGGGGTTTCTTCAGGGCTTGAGAGATGTAATATTATGATCCTACAAGTTTAATTCGCTGTTAGGAAATTCACATAAAAGGAAATGAATGATTCTCGATGAAAATATTGTTCTCTTAACAAAATTTGAAAGTAGTGTTCTATAAGATGATTATTCCCATAACTCCACTCTTGACTCAAATTATAAATCCAAAAAGGTTAGCACTTCTCAATTTCTAGTAGATGTTGAACCTGTTGCCCTATTGATTAAGAAGGGGGCGAGCGCAACAACTACGTGGATCCCTTTCTTTTCTTTTTTGTTGCCAACACTTTCTTAGGTCAAGTTGGAAATGGATGTGCTATTGTGAAACGACTTTCATGCAACTCAAATCATTGCTTTGTTCTATAATGAGAGGCATTTTTTTTTCCAATAAGGCTCGCACTCGGTGCCACATTTTTATTAATAAACAACAACCTCGTTATTAATTGAGAGATGGAATATTACAGTCCTACAAGTTTAATTCGTTGCTAGGAAATTCACATGAAAGGAAATGAGTGATTCTCGATGAAAATATTGTTCTCTTAACAAAATTTGAAAGTAGTGTTCTATAAGATAATTATTCCCATAACTCCACACTTGACTTGAATTATATATCCAAAAAGGTTAGCTCTTCTCAATTTCTAGATGTTGAACTTGTTGCCCTGTTGGCTAAGAAGGGGGTGAGCGCAACAACTACATGGATCCCTTTCTTTTCTTTTTTGTTGCCAACACTTTCTTAGGTCAAGTTGGAAATGGATGTGCTATTGTGAAACAATTTTCATGCAACTCAAATCATTGCTTTGTTCTATAATGAGAGGCCTTTTTTTTTCAATAAGGCTCACACTAGGTGCCACATTTTTATTAATAAAAAACAGCCTCGTTATTAATTGACTCCATTCTAAAATTTGAGCTCCTCTCCCTCCACCCCCTTTTTTTCTTAAAAGCCTTCACTCCACTCATTTTTCCATTTTTAATTAGACATGGCTAAACTAACAATGACCTAAATCAAAGGACCATTCATTAGCCTTACTAGTAAAGCATTGGAAAATGAGGGATTGATTTCAACTATACTTTTAGTTGTAAAGCTAACTTTTGAGTTATAGGGCTCAACTTAGCTTATCAAACAAGTGCACCAAAATAGGGGATGGTGATTGTGCCTTAACTTATCAAAGGGGTTGTAGAAAGAGAAATCGACCACTTATTTTATTTGACAATAGTCTAAATAGCCCTCATATCTTTAATTACAAGACAGAAGAGGTGATCCATTTCCAGTCTAAAAACAATAACACTCAACTTTGAACCCATCTTAGGAGAATGGCGCCAAAGGAGCAACTCAACATAGAGTTATTTAGTACAGGGCACACAAAGTTTCTCCTTCTTGATTGAATATGTAGGATAGGTGGAAGATGGTGACACATAATGACTAATCATGAAAGACCATTCATTTGTCTAAGAACGCTTAATCGTCACACCTATAATTCCTCGAGGGAGGGGAGGGGGGGGGGGGGGGGGGGGGGGGAGGATGCTAGACACTACAAGTTGAGTAGTTTATTTGGGGCAGATACCTCATAGAGATTAATTGAGGTGTGCAAAGGTAGATTTAAGTTAATATTCAACCCGTGAGGTAAAAGTGTTCATGAGGGGAAACCTAAGGTACAAAATTTAAGTGTACCTTTTTTTTTTCTTTTCTCTCTCTTTCCTTTATTATTTTTTATTTTTAGCAATAGAGTAAGGGGATTATGTCCCGTGAACAATGGGAAAAATAGGTAAATACCCTTAATTTTACAATTATGTAGCATAATACCTATCTTTCCAAAGTATTTAGCAAAATGCCAATGTTTTGGAACTCGATTTTAATAAAATTGAGTTGTGTAAAACTCGAAATCCTAAAAATCGAGTTCTATGTATATTTTTAAGTAGAACTTGACATCAGCAATATGCATAGAACTCAACATTATTAATGTTAAGTTCCACTTATAATTCAATTTTGTTAAAATCGAGTTCCAAAAACAGGAGCATTTTGCTAAATACTTTGGAGAGAATGATATTTTGCTACACAATTTTAAAATTAAGAGTATTAATTATTTACCGGCTACACAATTTTAAAATTAAGAATATTAACTATTTACCCATTTTGCCCATGAATAAACCCATACTCTTTTTATTGTAAAGAGATAAACGAGTTAGTCAAGCTACAAAGTTCAATGGTTGTTTGATGTTGTTTTCAAGTTGGGTAAAGTAATGCCCTCTTATAAATTTTCTTATTATTTCCATATTTTTTGCCAAACAATACAAATAAAATCTACACTATCATGGTATAAATCTTTCATTTTATACTATGAGAAAAAATATCAAGACCCGTTTAATTAATCCATATTCCAAGTAACAACCCATAGCAGCCCTGGCCAGCATGATGAGTTGATAGAAATGGATTAATAACGACATTTCACTTACCACACATATATGATTATGATTAATAGCTATCTATCTATCTATCAATCAAATTCTAAGGTACTGCCACCTCAAAGTTCCAGCAAAAACAAACAGGCCATAAGAAACAACAAGACAGGACAGGAGTTAATGAATTGGACCTAGTACTGGGATCCACCAGAACTGTACTTATAATCAGGCCCTATAACTCAAGAAATGTCTTTATTCAATCAAATCTGACTTTTGTAGTCCATAATGGAATTATAGACAGTGATTGCACAAGCTATACCTGTCAAATACCCCATGTCATCACATTATATTCATAGGCCTGCACCTTTAACATTACACATCTTTTCTCATGAATTGAATTTAGACATTTTTTAACAACGTAGATACATCCTCTTCTTTCTTTCTTTTTTATTTTTATTTTTTTTGATGAAAACAAAGTCTGAATCTATTTCAGTAGCACAGCATGAAAACAATGGGGATTTATTTTATTTTATTACATGATAAGACAAGAAAACGTGTACTTTCAAAGCAGTTAATTGGCTGTTCATTTTTTGATAGAATGATTAGATTATTATGATTCATCACCCTTTTGAATAAATTAATAAATTATGGATATGGAAATCTTTTAAACATTGTTTTAATTAATGTAGCATGATGATCTAGATCTTCACTTATAAATGGCAAAAACTATCACGTATATGAGTAAATATAAAATAAACAAATCAAAGTAACCTCTTATAAAAAGAAAAGTAACATTTAGCCTAACCTAAAAATTTTAAATATAAGAAAGTGACATAAAGATTCATTATTGTATATGAATTGATACAAAAGTAAACTAAGTATTAAAAAATAAAATATTTTTAAAAATAATTATTAATTAGCTGATGCATAGCGTGAACTTTCTCCTAGATGAGTTTCTATATATCATTTCTACCCATGTGACTCAATGTAAGCATTACACGTGTACGGCATACTTGATACTTATAACGTGTAGCTCACTATAAGCTCATTAAATTTAAAGAGAGTTTTTTGTTTTATGTAAAACTCTATTATCTAAGATTAATTTAATTTAATAATTTAATGTTGATAATAACTTAGTCTTAAAATAAAATACACATGAAGTCATTCATGATACTAACGGCCCCTTTAAAAAATAAAAAACAATACAAAGAATTAAAAAATTCACTATTATGTGAGTTGATATAAAAAGTTATCAAGTATGTCATAATAATAATAATAACACTACATAATTATGCCATGTGGCTCATTATAAGCCTGATAATTTTATAAGATAAATTTGTTCTATGACAAATTATTTTACCAAAGTTTCATAAAATTTAATAGCTACTCCAATTAAAAATACCTTCAGAGTTTTAAGAATTTTTTTTTTAAAATTATATTATTTTTTAAAATTATTTTGACCATCTACCCTAATATTAATGTTGATAAAAACTTAATCTTATTATATATATAAATTTAAGTCATTCAAGAGATATCGACCTATTTTACAAGAGCAAAAACAAGACTAACAATATTAAGATTTACTATCATGTGAATTGATTCAAAAATGTATCAAGTATGTAATAACAACTTTTACATATTCTTAGAGGCTTTGGTTTGATTATGAATGTAAGAATTTAATTTTTTTTTTTTAATTACAAAAAAATTGTAAGTAGTTATATTTTTGGGGGAAAATTTTTGTAGAAATTACCGTAAATAAATATAAGGATGAGATACAAATGAAGCCTTGATAAAGTTAAAGAAAGATAAAAATAATTCAAATTTAGGAATTCAAATTTAATTTTTTTTACTATTTTAATCCTCATCATATACTTTTCTTGAATTTTGCTTTTGATTGTATGTTATAATCAATGAAGAGATACCAATTATAAAAAAGCACCATTGAAATGCCACCACCAAAGAGACAACTTTTAAAACTTTAACAAAATGGTTACTAGCCGTAAGAACAATCAACCCTTACTTTGCTCGAGCGAATTACTTTTCGCTCAAACAAACTTTTAAGAAACACACATGGATGTTGAGTTAGGTTACAGAACATAATGTATGGACATTAGAATGGTAAAGTGCTACTCTTTAAAATACAATTACAATTAGGTAAGGTGAAATCGCCCCAAACCACCAAGGGAGGTTTATCTATAGGGCTATAGTGAGCCGTGTATTAAAATTTCAGTATTGTTCACTTTATTTTATTTTAAACATGAGTCGAGCTCAATCTTATCACAAAACTAAACTATATGTTTCAATTTGGTTTTCATTTTCAAGTTCAAGTATGTTCATGAGCTACTTGATTAGTTTATTCTCTTTTCCCATATAAATAAACACTATGACTATTGTGGGAGAGGATTTTGTTCCCGGCCACCCGCAAGCTTGTTTGTCCACTTTGGGGAGCCAAGCCTGCACGGTTTTGTCCTCAAGCAACATGGGAAGACTTTGAGTGCAATCCCACATCGGCAAGAGAAGCACCCCACTCATGCCTTATAAGCGCTTAGCACAAGCATGAGTGTACCACTTTTGTGGGGTGTGGCAGTAGTGGTAGAGGTGTGCCCTGCACAGGGGTAACAAAATTGTGTGGACTTGCCAAAGGCTTCTCACACATGGGTCGAACTTGAGGCTGCCCAAAGCAGACAATACCTTTGATGGGCACTGCCCTCAAAAGCGCCTTTTTGTGGAGAAGGATTTTGTTCCTGGCCACCCGCAAGCTTGTTTGTCCGCTTTGGGGAGCCAAGCCTGCACGGTTTTGTCCTCAAGCGACATGGGAAGACTTTGAGTGCAGTTCCACATCGGCAAGAGAAGCGTTCCACTCATGCCTTATAACAAAATCCTCCCCCACAACTATATTTTTTAACCATTCACAAAACTATTCTAATACTTAATAACTAAATTATGTTTGAAATTATATTATGAGTTAATTAGATTGGATGATTTTTGTTTGTGAACTTATAAAAATTTGATTCACCAGTCTTATATTGTTAAAAATTATATATGATTTTACTACATAATGACAATTTATATTATCAATAAATTAAAAATAATAATTTGATTAAATCTTATGAACTTATTGACAAACTCACACAATCTAATCTCAGGTTTGAATAAATATTTATACACATACATACAAACATATAATAATATATATACCTATTATATATATACCTAAAGTTAAGTTTGAGTTTAGCTCATATGCTAAATAAACTAACATGAACAATTTTATATTATCACTTAATAACATTGTATTTGAATGACTTTTGTGACAAACTCACCCTATAATTATATAGCCTCTTTATACATTTCATGCTTTGAGATCAATGACTATTTCATTTATGAAAATTAAAATTTTTATATATTTTTTAAAATTATACGTAAAACATGACTTGAACATGACTTTATGGAATGCAATAAACAAATAACATCGATTAACATGGAATTTAACACATGTTTGAGAATGAAGTACGAATTCCAATGTTGACATTTTCACAATATTAATCTATTAAAAAAAATATTACTTGGTGTAATATATCTAGAACTTAATCACAAATACACACACATATATACACACTTCTGTGCACACATAAATGCACAGAAGCGTGTATAGACCACAAACATCATCAACCCTCCCTATATATACACTAGTGTTCTTTTTCCATTTTCCAAATCTCTCTCTCTCATTTTCAAAGTTTCTTTTCTTATTTTGCTGCGAAGAGGTTGTTAATTCTTTGTTGACATGGAAATTGAAGATAAACCTACTTATTATGCCATCATGTCGTGAGGAAACTGACATGGGGAAAAAAAAAAAAGAGGAAAAACAAACATGAATTAATAATATGTATGTAAGGCAAAAGAAAATGACTCCAAACCATACAGCAGATTTGTCGGTCACACCGACACAATAGAAAAACGTCGGAACAAACAAGGTTGTTTTTGTTATAGATCCCATTTTTTTTTATATCAACATTATTGGATGCGCTGTGAAAGATTTATGAAGATTGTAGGAATTTATTTTAATTATTTTTTGAGTTGAAGCTATAGAAGATTGTAGGGTTATCAAATATATTATATATATTTTTAAGGATCATTTGCTTGGCAACTTGGCATACCCAAAAGAGTAGTACTATACATAAAGTTCTGAGATACTCAAAAGATTAATGGCATTGGTCAAAAATAGCTACAAGGAAAACAAAACCACCTACTATTTTTATAATAATAATAATAATAATAATAATAATAATAAAAGTTTTAATAATGTGTGCCCTTTGAGCATACATTAACAAACCATTTTAAGAAATTTTTTATGAAAAATGAAAAAGTCACCAACTTTTTTGACAGCTTTTTTAATTCTCCTTAAAATGTTTAAGAGCATATATTAACTAGAACCTAATAATAAAAAGGTGAGAGAGGTTATTACTACTAATATGAAAAGAAAAGACAAGGGTATCTTTTTCTAGTTCAACCTTAGGAATAGGATTGCAGTTAAAACTGGAAAGGAAGGGTCAAAATTTTGTAGTTTGCTATGATTAACCAAATTTAGCTTGGGGTTTTGATCTACAGCATAATTAATTTAGATTAGGGGCCACAAAGATGCACGCCAGAGAGCAATTTAAAACCATCATCACACCTTATTTTGCATAAATCAGACCATAAAAAAGATCATGTTCGTGATGGTGAACATTCTATGCTTATAACAAATACAAGTGACTCAATAAGAGATACAAACGGAAAGTAGAAAATCAGAAATGGAGATGCATTGTGTAAAACCCCAAACAAACATCTATCTGACTAAGCCCTTTGTAATTGCCTTTTTCTATTTCACTATTCTAAAATATTGATGAGCATAAATTTATGCCATTGTATATATAAAAAAATATATATATACAAAGTTTGATGAACCAAATAGAAAAAAAAATACTAGTTTTGATATCAATTGATGTATTTATAAGTACAGTTAGGGGTGGCAAAATTGGACACGACTCGTGAACCTGACACAACACATCACGAAATTAGCAGATTATGAGTTAAGTCATAATGGGTTCGTGTCAGATTCGGGTTAACACGACTAACCTGATTATTTGTGATATTTAGATATGTTTTAATTTTAAATGGTTATTTGTGATGGAGTTATTCATTAGTTTTGAATTTTATATTAAAAATATTTATTTGCTTGTTTTTCATAATTTTCTTTTTTTTTTTTTCATTTTGATAATATCTAATAAACAGGTCGACACGACTAACCCGTTTAATAAATAGGTTGTGTTAGGGTTGAGGAATCTTGACCCATTTAATAAACATGTTGAGTTAGTGTTGACCCATACAATCAGATACTCATGAGTTGACATGACACGAACCCGACACGCGAACACATATTGCTACCCCTAAGTACAGTGACCTCAAAATACCAAGTTCTGATGATTTAAAAATTAACTTTCTTAAAATTCCTTTTAGCAAAAACTGTTTTCTTTTTGGTAAGGACAAAAACATTCCCGAAGCTTTCTCCTTTTCTTGCTTAATAATTAAGTTCTATGAAAATTGAGAAGCCAAAATTGATCAAGTCAAATATATGATTTTCTTCTACAACATCATAATATCACCTCACACTAAGCAAACATGAGATTGAAGCCAAGTCATGATGTCATATCAGAGCTTGAGATTGCTAGACAACGAAGATGAGTGAAAAACAGAGAAGGTAAACTGGAGCTATCTCAAAATATTACATAAATATCAACCTCTTTAGTGGATCTTTACAGCTAATAAGAGAATAAAACTTACAAAAGATACCAAAGCAATGACTTGATTAGCCGCAAAAGATGGGGGCCTTCATGTATATTTGCTTTAAGTAAGATTTGTCGAGGAAAATTCTTAAGAGTCAAGTACTCCTAAAAGAATCATAAACAATCATAAGAACATATATCGGTGAATATTACTTGTGAATTGTAAAATTAAAATTAAAATTCAAGGACCGTTCAGAAAGAATAATTAATCTTTGGTGTCTTAAAAGAGAGAGATAGAGACTCAAGTGGTTGTTCATAAAGAATTTTAATCTTCACTTTTACTAATTTACTCAGAACTTATATGACCATTACTAGGGGCTAAAAAATCATGTAATAGTGCAATGCATCATAAGATGCTCACTTAATTTACAAATAAGAAACTAATATAACTTGTAACACTCATGGACCAACAAATCTAAGCAAATTATAAAAGTAAATCATAATCATCTAGATGTTTAAAAGAGGATGTAACAGTTTTTTATGTTAAGTGCCATAAATTTTCATTTTTCTTTATTTATTTATTCATTTTGTGACAATATTTGCAAGCCCTCTGTTTTCATAGTTTTTATCTTTTTCATCTTCTCAAGCAGTTCTTTCCATGACCTTCATATAAAACAAATATAATTTCCAAAATATTTTTGTAAGATTACCTCTTTTTTTCTGATAGGTAATAAAAAATTTATTGAAAGAACAAGCAAAATAAACAAAAGAGGACTCAATGAAGGACATCCTAGATCATAATATTCTACAAATTGAGATTATATCCGCTCTACAAATAATTATGTCCTCCTATTCCTCTCCCTCTAAACAACCAGGAACACCATTCCATACTCTATTTATGAAAGTCTTGGAACTTCGGTGCCAACATTGGAAGACTCATTTCAGCCTTAGGCATCATCTACTTCACTCCAAAAAGGAACCTAAAATTCCATAATTCCATAGCCTCTAAACAAATGAAGAAGCAAAGGATTCACAGTTTCTTCACTATTTTTATACATGATTCACCACTTTGCCAACACCATACCTCTTCTAAATTAGTAAGAATTTTTCCCCAAATTGAAAACAATTCACAAAAAGTTTCCCTCATAGGAACTTTTACCCTTCAAACAACCCTCCAGGGGAAATCCAAGCAAACGACAACTCTCAGCATATCATAAAACTGTCAAACACAAAATCACCCATTCTTACTCAAACTCCAAAGCATATTATTCTCCATACTCATTTGGGCCCGAGTGGAATACAGAGTTTCATAAAAGAAGATATGCAAACGCCTCCAGTTCCTAATCTTGGGCAGATCTCACGAAAGTACATTTCCATAGAATTTCCCCATTATGTATCTCAATGCAATTTGATAACATAGCAACTTTGTTAGCAGCTAGTTGAAACACCCCAAGATATAAGAAGGGTTGCTTCATATCAAGCCAAGAAATCATGCAAGAACCTTATATTTCTACGATCACCCACACCAAAGCCCAGTAGCCCACAAATATATTGAATGAATCCCATCCAGCTCTAACTGTTTTCCAAAGACCACAACATAAGGTGGGATGAACAGGCTGTGAAGCCCAACTTGCCACCCTTTCTCCATAATTTACTCCCACCAATCTCCTCCATAGATGATCCCTTTCCTAAGTGAATCTCCATAACCACTTCCCCCATAACACCTAATTAAAAGCGGTCAACTTTCTGATACCCAACCCTCTCGTATGTATAGGCATACTGGCAATTTTCCAGTCTACAAGAAGATATTTTTCACCCCTATCCTCCCCAATGAAACTCACAATGTAATGTATCCAATCTATTAGCAACATTGATTGGCATAGTGAAAAGAGGCATGAAATAGATAAGCACATTGGACAGTGTGCTCTTAATGAGAGTCAGTCGGACCTCTTATGAAAATATAATATTTTCCATCATGCCAATCATCTCTCCATTCTATCAATAATGTCAATCCACATAGGAAACCCCTAAAGTGGGATCCTAAAGGAAGGCCCAAATAAGTCATAGGTAATGAACTGACCTTGCAACCGAAAGCCATTGCTAACCTTTCGACATTGGACATCGTCTCTACCTGCACTATCTTACTTAGATTCACACTTAACCCTGTCACTGCCTCCAAAAATAACAATATTAACTCTAGTATTCTTATGTGTTCCATCTCCACTGAACAAAAGATAATTGTACCATCTGCAAAAGGCAGATGGGTGACAATTAAGGTATTTCCATTACTCCCCTCCACTGTAAAACTAGATAGACGACCTTCCCCAACAGCCCTTCTCTATCTTCTTATTTAGCACATCCATTACAAGGATGAACAAAATTGTTGATAACAATTCTCCATGCTGTAAACCCCTAAAGCTTTCAAAGAATCATACAGAACCTGCCATTGATGAGAATTGAGAACCTCATCGAAGAAATGCAAATGGTCAATTGGTGACCCACATCCTCAATTTCTCTCCCAATACATATCACTCTAGCAAATATAGAAGGCTATCCTCGTTGACATGATCATAAACCTTTTCGATGTCCAACTGGCAGATAACCCCGGGTATCTTGCTACAAACTCTTCTATTCATACATTCATTTTCTATCAAAACAAATTTTAGGACTTGCCTCTCCTCCACAAATGCATTTTGCGAAACGAGTATACCCACTACTTGCCTCAACCTATTGACTACCACCTTGGCCAGAATTTTATACAAGCTCCCCACCAGGGTCTTGGGTTGGAACTCTTTATGCTAAAACCCCCGGGATTTTTCAAGATAAAGACAATAAAAGAAGCAGTAAGAATCCTATCAAAAGTACATGTCATATGAAATTCTTCAAAAAAAAAACTGAACTCATGACATCCTCTTTATTCACTCCCCAACACCTATGATAAAACTATAAAAGGCTATATGAAGCCATCTGGACCATGTGCCTTATCCCATTTCCCATTCATAATTTCATATTCTTCGTAGCCAAAAAAACTTCCTCTTACTCAAAGCGTCTTTCAAGCCACTTGCTAACACCCATCCTTCCCTTAAAGAGTAACAAACCCTAAGGTACAACACAAATACATGCAGCAGAAACTGCATCTTTGAATGGTTAACTATACAGAGAAGGAAGAAGAAAATTAGACCCCACTGTTAGTAAAAGAGACATTATAGTCAAAGGAAAAAGCATTTAACTAAGCCATGAAATATAAAATATTTGATTATTACTTCGCTTTTTTGACAACTCATGATTTTTGTTCCCATCCGAAAATTCCCAAACAGTTGCTAAACAAAAAAGAGAGGGACAGATTGCTATTTCTTGACATGGTACATATGTGATGGAAGCCAAGCCTGGAACATTCTAAGTTACCTAGGAACTAAACTGACTAGGTTGGTCAAACTTAAAATTACAAGTATAGTTTTTTTATAAATAAATAAAAAATGCGATAAAGCCCAGAACTTTACATATAACATAATCACCAATTGAACAATTTTCTGGTTCCAAAGGATCCTTATTCGAATCCTCAAATGGGTTTTGAGTGTCATCTTTTATCTATGCATTTGAGTTATGATATTGTTAATTTCAATGGTTTGATATGAGAAAAAAAGAACTTAACAGAGTTACATAAATCAACGGATATGAAACAGAGAAAAGGGCTACAAGTTTAGACTTACTAACCTGTGTTGTTGTGGTTGTGGTTGTGGTTGTGGTTGTGTTGGGTGTGTGTGTGTGTTGGGAGTTCTTTGACAACGGCAGCGAGTGATTCAGGGTTGAGACCGAGGTCACAGAGAGCAATGAGAACAGAGAGGGTGTGGCGGTCGAGACCAGTGTCTAGAATGTTGGACATTTGGAATGCCAATTCCAGGGACTCTCTGGCCTTTTGTGCTGCCTCTGGATCCATCTTTTATAGACACAGAGTTTTGGCTTTGGCTACAAATAATAGGAAAATTTGGATTGTTATCTGTTGTTGTTGTGTTTGAAGATGAATTCTATTGCTGGAGTGAAGCTCACATTTGCTGTTTTCTGGGTTTGGGAATTGGGGTTCAAAGACCTTTTAAAACACTGACCAGTTCACTCCCCAAACTTTATTAGGTGTTTGGTTGCTAACCTTTTTCTCATTCTTTATTTGGACGGGGTTCAACTCAAAAATTTATAGTATAAGTTATATTAGGTTACCAAAAAAATTTAAACAGATTAAGATTATTACATTGACCAATTAATATACAAATAGTATTAAAATTTTCAAGTATAATTAAGTTTAATATAGTCATGGGTTGAAATTTGATTGGGGAATCTAGTGTCAAGGAGGTAAGGAACTTTATTTTACTTTCTTTTTTTTTTTTGATGGAAAGTATTTTACATATTTTGGTTATAAATCAAACTTGTTTGCTTGACTATATTTCCCTTTTTTTTTAGTTAAACTATTTTGAAAAATAAGAGAAATAAATTAAAGCTTTTTTTTTTTTTGGTTAAAAATAATTAAGGAGAGTGAGAGAAAAAGATGAATGGCTTATAGTTGTACATATGAATGTATATCAAACCCACTAATCCAAGAAAACCAACCCAACCAAACACCTTAGGTTGGTTTTTGTGGGTTGGTGGGTTGGAATTTTATTTGGATACCTAAGTCGAGTCATGTTCAAGTTGATAGTTTTTTCAACTCATTTGACCTAACCTAACCCACTATATATGTAAGTTTATTTTATGACATTTATTTTGATTTTTATTAGTTTGATTGATTTTGGTATTTTGAGAACGAGTTTTGATAAATTTGAAATTTTGGAATATAATTTAAGCATATTATATGAAATGTAATAATTTATAAAAAATGTATTTAAATAATTGATGAAATTCAAACTTTTTACAAGGTTAGGTTTGGTTAGTTTTTACACATGCGATGGGTTGGAGAGAGTTTGGAATTTCTCAACACAAGAAGGTTAGATTGTTTTGAATTGGCCACTCAAACAAAATATTTCGGTATTAATGTGTACTAGTACATTTTGGACATTTTTATTCATGTGCTTCTAAAAAATAAATATAAGAAGCACATAATTCATGACATCTTCTTACTCAATATAAAATTTTATAACATTTAAAAATAATAATAATAAACCTAAGAAAAGCCAAATTATTTTATATAGCCATCTTAAAATTATTCTCAAAATTAAAATAAAAATGTACATAACTAGGGAGAAAAATTATCAAAATGACTTAATTTAAAAAAAAAAAAAAAAAAAGAATTATCTAAGAGCCAATTTCTATTCCAGACCGAAGTAGTGTTCTTGCTCGAAAATGCTAGAATACATTGAAATGCTATGACTAAACCTAGTAAAAATTTTGGTGAAGTATAAATGATTCAAAATTCTAAGTTCTAACTATCCATTAATATTGATAATGCAAGATTCATTGATCCAAAATATATCAAAATGTATGTTTTTTGTTTACAAGATCTTCATTGCAACCCTTTTTTAGTGCTCATCTTCACCGGTGATTGTTCATTAATACATGAAATGGGCTAGCCTTTGAGGGAATTAAGCTTTACTTTCTAAAAGAAATTAGATGAGCTGTCGTTATATTATATTTATACGAATGAATTAAATCTTCCTAGGATTATTAAATGGATTGCCCCACCTGAGCCTTTTATAAAATTAAGGGTAAACTGCGTATTCGGTCCCTATCCTGTACACCAAATTTTAATTTGGCCCTTAACCTTTTAATTGTGTCAATTTGGTCCTTAACATTTCAATACCGTGTCAATTTAGTCCTTACTGTTAATTTTTGAATGAAAATTGATGACACATCTAATGGCCAAAATAAAAAATTAGCTTTCATTAATGTGACAATACAATAAAATTTTATTTTGGCCATTTGACATGTTATCAATTTTCATTCAAGATATAACAATAGGGACTTAATTGACACAACACTGAAAGGTTAGAGACTAAATTGACACAATTAAAAGATTAAAGATAAAATTGAAATATATTGTAAAGGATAGGGACCAAATATGTAGTTTATCCTAAAATTAAATACAAATGACAGTTCTTTAGGTAATCTTGGGTTGGCTAGTGCTGGCGGAATTTTGCGCAATTGTTCAGGCTTATGGTTTTTGGTTTCTGTTTAAACTTGGACTTAGCTTCTAATAATATAGTTGAATTATGGGCTATTCGAAAGGGTCTAATGTTAGTATGGGATTTGGGTTTTAAATTTATTTCCTTAGAGATTAATTCTATTATGGTTATTTCTTAGTTAACTACTGATGGTGATTTATCACCAGATGTTGTCCTGTTAATCTTTGATTGCAGGAACCTTATGGTGCGAGCATAGATCGTCCATGTATTTCACATATACCATGAGGCAAACGGATGTGCGAATGCACTAGCTAAAAGGGGACATCAACAACATAGCATTTTGAAAGTTTATGATACTTACCCATCTTTTGTATATACAACTTTTGTTTGGGATATGAAGCACCTTGGGACAAATAAACTGTGTCCTTTGGAGGTTTTTGAGCCTATTGTTGTATAGACTCTTTTATATATAAATAATACTTTCCCCTTTTATTATCAATAAATAAATAAATAAATAAATCTTCCCAACAAATTTAGGCTAGTATTTTCATTAAAACAAAGAGACAAAAATAAGGTGTAAAAGTGAATTCTAATTAACTCAATTAGTAAAGTCTTTATCATTAAAAGCTAACGTTATAAGTTGGAATTCTTTTAAAAAAATAAAAATAAAAAATCACATAAAGACATACTATAGTAGCACCAAGCATTACATTAGGCTTTACCATCAGCATTACAAATGTAAAAATTATGGTTCAAGCATAGTAGAATGAGGAAATTGGGTTAACTTGGGCCAAACATAAAACAATAAACAAAATAAAACAAATGGGGTATACCTTATAGTTTTTATATTGAAAATCATCAAAATATAGCTAATGTATCATGTTACATTGAAACTGTACAGTATTTTCTTTCACTTAAAACACTTTGAACAATTACTTGGACCTGAGTGAGAAATGATGCATCAGCTTGAGAGCATCAAAATGAATCTTATAACCTTTTTTTTCCAGTTCTTACACAGCTGTTACATGTTTCGTCCACATCGAAATTTTACAACTTGAATTAATAATGTTCCCTCTTTACAAAAAGAAGCTGAAATCTAGTGTTATGTACAACATGATAGCATACAAACGAAGACCAAATCACTACAAGTTTGTGTCCTTGGCACCAATATTCCAGTCAATTGCAAGTAGTGGGATTTATCCAAATTCATACCAGCTAAGCACTGTCAAATCACTGATCGGATAGTATTATGCCCGTTCGAGGTAGAAAACACTTGATTCCTCAAGAAAAAATATTTAGAAACCAATTTTATAGCCACAGGCTTTTCTATTCTTCCATTCCTACTCCTTCAAATGCAGCTGTCATGGAAGCTGATGCCTCTTCTAGCGTCCGCTTCTTCTCAATTGAACTGAAGGCCTCGAGAACATCTCCCACCTCCCAATCATTATAATCTTCCATCCCAATTCCACATTCTAGTCCAGCATTTACCTGGCCAAGAGGACAAGATATTTTGCATTTTAAAAAACAAGGGAAAACAACATCCATGCCAAGCCAACAGCACATTAAGGGCAATCACTCTACTTAAGATGTTTAGCCACAAATAATCTAAAGCCTAACATGCTGAAGATGCAGTAAAGCAAAAGATATCCTCTATTTTAAAAAATAATTAAAAAAATAAAGCGGGTGTCCAAGGCTCTTATAACACCTTACTAATCCCTGGGTGAGTGTAATCCTCATACCACACACATTAGATAACTATGAGGAAGA
Organism: Quercus lobata; assembly: GCF_001633185.2. NCBI lineage: Eukaryota > Viridiplantae > Streptophyta > Magnoliopsida > Fagales > Fagaceae > Quercus > Quercus lobata. The sequence continues at coordinate 73,112,063 of NC_044907.1, read as the reverse complement.
ATCCCTTGGGTTGGCCCTAAGAGGTTGACTAGGAGACTTAAACTCAGGACCTCATGAATCACATGAAGCTGGGTAATCACTAGACCAACTCCTTGGAATTAGCAAAGGATATCTTGAGTTAGAGAAACAAATATGTTTGGATGCCAAAAAGCATGATATGCATCTTATTACAGGCATACATCCTACTCACAAGAACCTCAAGCGAAGTCAACTTACAAATTCATATATGGAACACAGATAGCATCCTGTTAGTAACTAGCAAAGGAAGAAGTCATTATTTATTAATATACTTGACAAATAAGAAGCCTTTGATCTAAGGGTATCTTCCAATTTATTATGCACAAGGACTTTAGCATGTATGTATAAATTATACAAGGGTACATATCAAGTCATTATCAACAATATTATGCATGTGCAAACCTTTTTTCATACCTACAATCAAACGTTCATATCTATTCTATAGGTATGTTTATTTATGCAGGAATGTATGACTATAGGCCTGTAAATATCCCAGAAGTGGAGTTTCTTTCGAGTCCTAAACATTGAAAGACAACTCTCCATCAAATGGTAAATTTAGCATAATTTGGCATGCTTCAAGATCCAATGGAATTGTAAGTTCAGAACACGCATCAAAGACAAGAAGACTGACTATATAATATTAGTTTGCCAAAAGGACAGATATTCTAAAACAATCGGCCTGCCCTTGTATCAAAAGGCAGAATTTGTAAAAATCAAACCTCTTTCACAATTTCCTTAACCCGTCTCAGAGAATCAAGAACACCAACATGAACAACTTTGCCCTTTCGAATCACCCGAATGCCACAACCATTCACCACTTTTCCATCTACTACCATGCAGCCAGCAACGCGACCACTGCCACTGCTAAAAACAGCCCGGACTTCCACTGAGCCAATTGTTACTTGTTCCTATCAACATAAGAGCAACAATTCAACATTAGAATTTCAGTGATAGAAACTTCAGATGTTTATTCAAAGAAAAAGCAGTGCATGCACCATATAGTTAATACGTAAAACTAACATCCCAGGCTTAAAATAAAGACAAGTTACAAATTTCTGTAAGGCATTCTAAAATGTGTACTTCAAAATGGGGTGTGCACAATGCGGAAGGGGGAGGGGGCTGGAGTGACATTGCTAAGAGCATGTCCAGGCAAAGAGAATAACACAAAGTATATGCAAAATCGTACAAGTATATGCAGCACATAAAAATACATGCAAAATAGCAATAAAAACCTAAAAGACCAATAAATTAAAACAAGAATGATTTGCTTCTTATAGGTGCCAAAAATTGACAAGATAAAGGTCAATAATAATGAAGGTAAAAGTGGTATGATAAACAACATGATCTGCAAGGATTTAGCAGAGGATAGGCTACTGATAGGAATAAATACAGGAAAATAATTCAAAAAACCAACCCCAGGCAATTGGAGTAAGGCTATGTTTGGTACTTATATCATACATGTGTCCTGTTACATAGACACTTCATATATATATATATATTTTGGTTAAAAATAGACACTTCATATTACCTTTGTGTTTCGCATGGGGAAAAAAGTAAACAGACTTCAACAACTTATTTGTTTCCAATTAAAAGATTAGAAGGTTCAATGAATTTGAGATCTAGACACAGTACAACTGACATGCACATCAAAATCCATGTAACACAATGCATCTTTGGTTTAAAATTACATGATAATAACTCACCTCAACAGGTTCTAGGAGTCCTTCCATTGCATTCCGCACATCATCAATTAGTTCATAGATAACTCTATACAGTCGAATCTCAACGCCTTTATTTTCAGCATAGCTTTTCACAGATCCCGAAGCTTTGGTATTAAATCCCAATATAATGGCGTTGCTGGCAAATGCAAGATCAACATCACTGTTGCTTACATCTCCTGTTGTTTGCAAGAGAAATTTCAAAGTGACATTATCTTGTGGCAGCACCTGTAGAGCTTGTCTGACAGCTTCAATGGATCCCTAATCATGATGAAAATCAAGTTTAGTGGCAGGTTCAAAAGGCTATGAAATATATTGTATAGATACTCTTTCAGCACAAACACAAAAGATGCTTGCAAGTATATGTGTGCAAGCACCATATATTAGTGTTAATCATAATTGATCATGCAACAAATGCATTGATGCATAAAAAGATTTCAGATTTGCATTCAAAAGTGATAAACTGAATACTAAACAATCATTAAAATTAAATTATATGTTTATTCCTCTTTCAATTTTCCACTAATATCGATGGTTTATAAATTAAAAAAATGGGCAGATTAGGATCAATCAAGTTCTCAAGAAGCGGAAACAAGTGCAATGTCCCCATGCAACTTCAAGTTAAAGGCATAAGAGAGGATGCAGAAACAACGTTTTTGGGTGTATAACTAAAATTTTCCATATGTTATCATCCAATTTGCAAGTGTATCTTAGAGATAGATTTTATGAGACATTACTTAGGTACTTCTACTTTCACTTAACTACCTAATGTCCAACTTTTAGAACATTAAAGAACATGATGAAATAATTGTAAATCTTATTCAGAAGTGTAGAAAATGAACAAATTAAATGGTATAAACAAACCAAACAACCAATCCAACCAAAGATTTTCAAGTCTTGATTGTTTTTGCAGCCAACTCTATCCTGTGCTTTATAGGTCTACAATCCAAGTAATCCTATCCAATAACCAAACAAATATTTCATGCCAATCAATTATACCATGGACAATTAACCTATTATATGTCCAGTCCTTTCTAGTCGAGCCATTTATGAAGAGAGAATAGTGTATTAGAATATGTCATTTCCAAAACATTATATACTCCTTCCGTCCCTCAACATTTACAAGGTTTAATATGGCACTTTTATCAACAAAGAAAAAGAAAAAAATATGGTGGTCTTCCTAAAATGCCATTTACTTTATGACATAATTGTCCTACAAACTAGTTTGAAAACAACCTCCTCCAACCCACTACATGTCAATTCAAGTAATCATCCATGTGTACTTTTAATCACTTGACAATTTTAATTGTCATGTGACTAGTTTAAATCACTTAATGAGTCATGTGATTAAAATGCAAATGGATGGTCATCTAAGCACCACATAATAGGTTGGAACAGTTGATCAAAAAAAAAAAAAAAAAGGTTGGAATAGATTCTTCCTCCAAACTAGTTTGAAGAAAAACATTTTCCTTTACGTTATATTGGAGGTGTCAAGACTTTTGATAGAGCTCGTCTACTTTTTGAGAAAAGGTAAGGGTAATATAAAGAATTGAACTTGCAATTATAAATTTTTTTAATATTTGGAGACCTTCAAAGGAAAACACATACATGGTAAGTTGATTACTTATCAAAAATGGGGAAAAAATAATACTACAAGATTTTATACATTTGTCACAGTAAATTCTATCTTATATAAAGACATAAAATGCTCAAATTATTTGTGCTTTAGCTCTCCTTTTAACCATCATTGACGAACAAAGAATTTTGGTTTCCAGTTTATTTGCAGCTCTCTGTATTTTCAGTTGTTAATCATATCCCCATTCATCCATGCACTATTATAAATGTCCAAAGGCTTTCCAAGAAATTAACATATGATGTTGAGAATTTGAGTATGATAATTGCACACTGCTACACACAAACTATTTGTAGGTTCATTGAAAATCCATTACGATGTGGAGATCATTTTGGGGACATACAACCAGCATCATAAAATTTCAATGCGCAAAATGGTCAAGGAAGCTTCTGAAATTTATAAATTGATGTTCTTTTAATATTCTGCTGACTGTGACATGATCAATTAGTAAACACAAAAATTAGAGTTAATCTATATAATCTTACTCAAGAAAGTCTTATATTGTATTAATTATATGATATTATATTTTGTGTGTGTGTGTTATATATATTATTCAAACTTGCAACATGAACAACCTAGGATTTCAGAAGATAAAGAACAACACACAAAGCTTACTCAACTTTCTTTAATTTCTAGATAAATAAGTATGCATACCTGAACATCAACCTTCATGATGATATTCAGCTGGTGCAAGTCTAATCCAGACTGCTTTCCAGCTGAAACAGCAGAAGCCAAGGAAGAAAGAGTAATCTTCCCATCTCCAGCCTTAGCTGATATACGTTCATCTCTTAATGCCTCAGCACGTGACTCAGCCCTTTCACGTGCAATATCAAGGGAGCCAACAACCTCAAATTCATCACCAGCAATTGGAACATTATTTAACCCGATCACCTGCATATGTATGGAGAAGTAAAATTTAGAAAAACATTGCACCAAAAGTCAGACAACATAGTGTAGGCATCATTTGAGAAAAAAGAATGCTGAGGAGCTAAAATCACAACCCCACCAATCACAAGAAATAAGAAGCTTAAACTGATTTTCAACTAAACACTTTACAAAATATCTCTAAAACTACTTGCATAAAGAACCAATTTGATTTTGCTTGTATTTGTTTCCAATGGTTAGAATAATGGTTAAATGATCAAATTCACCATTTTCTAATAGTTTAAGCTTTTGGGAGAAGTAGTAATTCTTGAGTTTGAACTTTGTTTCCACTCTACATCCCACTTAAAGAATTAAAAATCCCACTTGTTGGCCGCACTTATTAAAAGGGAGTATAGACCCACACAAGAGGGGTAGTGTTAGAATAATGGTAAATGTAAAGCTTTTGAGACAAACAATTATAAAACAACATATACCTTTATGAATGAGTGCAACTGATACCAAAAAAATGCTCAAATGGAATAAATTTGAATGTCAAAGATACCAAAAAATTATCTTTTGCATTAATGCTTTTAACAGCACATGATCTCAATCTAATTGTAAGTAAACTCTGTCTTGCCTCAATGTGGTTTGAATACACGTTTAGGAATATATTGTTAATTTTCAGAGATCAATCTCAATATCTCATTCGATATTTATTCTAAAGATAATGTCTCCCTTTCTTAATGAATGCTTAGTACTCAAAGCACTTTAAAGCAATAACATAATGTTCTTCCTATTACACTTTTTTAAAAAAAAAAAATATTATATATATATATATATTTCCCTTAAGAAATAAAATAATTCTTCATTTTTCCCCTCTTTGTTACTTCAGCTTTATTCTTTCTACTTTACTTTTCGAACCCTAAACAATTAGCTAATAAAGAAAAAAGCATGAAGGATCCCTTAAAAGGGTCTATAAACTTTTTTCTTTTGCTAAGTGATGAAGGAAATGAGTGGATGAATAGGTACTAATCCCAAGTGCACCTCAAAAGTAGTGAATAAGGATGTGTGCTTATAAGCATCTAACTCAAATAGTACTTCCTCCTTCCACAATAGTCAGATGGAGAATGAGATTGATGGTTCAAGGCCCACTGAGTACATACATAACTTAGCATCAAAATATTTTACTTTAAATGCAATATTGGAAATAGAAATATTGATTTCTATGGCTTGACTTTGCAAGATGAAGTTTTAATTTTATTACTATATGCTTATTATTTTATTTATTAAAAATAACAATAATAATAATAATGTGTCCTAACATTTACCTTTTTGGGGGCCATCCAGAACATTTCATAAAGTTTTTAATTTATTACATTATGTTTTTCTTTTTCTTTTTTAAACATGAATAATGGATCACATTTACCTTTTTTTTTGGGGGGGGGGGGTGTGGGGCATTAGAACATTTGATATTTTTGAAGGGCTCAACATTTTTTTCATAAAAAAGTCACAGGCGCCAATTAAGGACAGAAAAATTTATGCTTTGCATTGGGTTGGGGGGGATGAGGGGGGTTCATGACACATTAATAAATACAAATAAAGGGGAAATAAACCTGCACAGGTCTAGAGGGTCCAGCTTCCTTCACACGATTTCCACCATCATCAAATAAAGCCCGCACCTGACCATCAGCATAGAAAAACATCCTTTAAAGATGGGGTGATGTGAATAATGCAAAAACAACCAAACTAAATAGCTAAGCATGTCAAACTTAATCATTTGGTTACATAAGCACTGAATTATATCTTAAAGAAAGTTTTTGGATTTCAAACTGCCATGTACCAACCTTTCCAAAGGCTTCTCCACAAACTACTATATCCCCTGTTTTAAGAGTCCCATTCTGCACAATAAATGTAGCTAGTGGTCCTTTAGATTTATGAAGACCTGCCTCAATGACTGTGCCCTTTCCACTTCTATCAGGATTAGCCTTCAACTCTTGTAACTGAAAGACACATGCACATTGTTAGGATATACAAGAGAAAGATGTCAGAAAAACAAGACAACTATCTGAGAATATTTTATCATAGGCCAAAGGTACAACTCCAAGAGCCTTCCATCTACATATTCTACCACTAGTTTAGTTGACACATTAATATGTGAAATTTTGAACATATAAAAAGAAGAGCTTCATTCTTGGAAACATTTCAGCAAGGTAATCCTACAGCATATTTTAAATCTTACTGTGTTTTTTGGCTTTTCTGCAAATATCTAAAGTTACATAATGTGTGGGTGAAAGTTTTGTACCTTTATGCCTAAATGTTTTAATGGTAGAGGTGTTGTACTTTTCATGATTTATGAACTTATTTAAAACATTGCCAAGGACAAATTGAATCATTACAAGCTCTGTCGTTCCTGGGCAAAAGACTAGCCCATGAATATGTTTACTCAATCCCCCCCAAATAAATAAATAAAGAGATAAAAATGCAAATAACTGTAAATGATGAAAAAATGAAGAAAAATGAAAGGAATAAATAAATCTCTCTTACAAGCTTTGATTACCATTGCTAGTAAAAGGTAAGATTTTCCTTCTTACTTGATTTTTTTCTTTAAAAAAAAAAAAGTTGAAGGTTTCTATAACCTCTTGTAATAAGAATATCAAAGGCAACAAGTTTGCATTTCAATAACTTCTAACTCACCTCTGCAACAAGCATCACCGTTTCCATAAGATCATCAATATTCTCCCCTTTAAGAGCACTAACCTGTTAAAAAGAAATTGAAAAATGAATCAGAAAATGTATAAAGCACCAATGTCAGATGTTGTTACAACTCCTGAGCTTCAGATAACAACCTGAACCATTGGTGTATCACCACCCCAGTCTTCAGGCATTAGGCCAATTGTAGAAAGCTCTTGCATTACTCGTTCTGGATTAGCTCCATCTTTATCTATCTGGTGCAATGAAAGAAATATGATTGAGAATCAGAAAGTCCTGAAGCCATGACCATGCAAAGCAATAAGGATTGCCAACTGTTTTTCCATGTTATCATATTTTATCCCAAAAAGAAAAAAGAAAATCATGCCATTATAATTCACATGCCTTATTTATAGCAATAACTATGGGTACTCCAGCGGCTTTTGCATGAGCTATGGCCTCATTTGTTTGAGGACGGATTCCATCATCAGCAGCCACTACAATAATAGCAATGTCTGTCACCCTTGCTCCACGAGCCCTCATTGCTCCAAATGCCTACATGAGTGGATATAATAGATATCATCTAAAGCAAGACTGTACAAGCAAGTTACAGTTCATTAAAATGTAAATAATGTTTATAGAACCCTGAATATGATCCATGAGGATATCCTTTGGGCCGGCCGGGGGGTGGGGGGGTTGGTGTGGAAGAAAAAGTCATTAACACGTTTTTTGAGTAACATTTGTACCTCATGTCCAGGAGTGTCAAGGAAAACACATGGCTGCACCTTGCCATCTATAGGAACTAACACCTCATATGCACCAATTCCTTGTGTAATCCCACCTGCTTCTGAGGCAGCTACCTGCAAATATCTAGCAATCAAGCTTAAATTGAACAATATGTATGACAAGCCACCACCAATAGCACAAAACTCCAATAACATACAAATATCATATAAAATCAAACATGACAAGTAGGGGTTTCTCTAAAATTATCGGGTTTAACCAAACCATAAAAAAGAAAATTAGTATTAAAAAAAAATTACCAAAAATAACAGAGCCATAACATCTTATACTGCAAAGAAACTGAAAGGAGCATCAAGATGATTAAGCTTCCATATGTACCTTGCTCTTTCGAATATAATCCAAAAGGGTTGTCTGCCAAGCGGGTAGCAATAAAAAAATATTAGCAACCATATCGAAATTTAAGGCAAAAGCAAGAGAAATTAACAGGAAATGGATGCAGAAGGTCCAAACGAAAAACAGGAATGCAAATTGCTAACACTTACCTTCCCATGATCCACGTGACCCATTATAGTAATGACAGGAGGCCGGTCTTGTAGTTTGTCCAGGTCTTCTTCATCAAAAATTTCCTTCTTTCTTGCCATTTCTTCCACTTTGATGGAGTCAACATCTAGGACTTCCACTTCATGCTCTCTACAAATCATTTTCACAATATCTTTGTCTAGTTTTTGCACCCCATCAGGCTTAATCCCTTTTGAGTATAAATACCCGAGAATTTCACCTTCACCAATAGTCAAGTTGTAGGCTAACTCCTCTATCAACATACCTTCTTCAGCAACCTCAAGAATTTCTACTTTGACAGGAGCTGCATCTTTGGCAGCCTGAAGTTTGGCCGCCTTCCTACTTGCTTTAGTCCATTTCCTACCCTTCCTTGCAGCACCAGGGATAGAGACATTAAGTTCTGAAGTGTCCTCATCTGTGTCAACATCTTTAAACATTCGTCTCCGTGATCCACCAGCTGGAGCATTTTTCTTACGATAGTCATCTTTGAACTTTCCGGGTGGGGGGCCTTTTCCTGGTTTTGCTGGGGCTAAAACAGCTTGAGCAATCAGAGGATCAACCGCTGGTTTCTTGGAAGCAAATTTGTCAATCAAAATTGGCTTGCGTTCTGTAGTTTTCAAGCCAGAGTCAGTTTCAACAATAACCGACGACTTTGGAACTGCCCCAACATCCTTCAAAACAACAGGTTTCTTTATTACAGGCTTAGGAGCTACAGAAGGCTTTGCTTGTAATTTTGGTTGTGGTCTCAAAGGTGGCTGAGGGGGCCTTGGAGAAGGAGGGGCTTGAGACTCTACCTTTCCCCGTGCCTCCTTTTTAGTCTCCTCTTTCACAATTGTCTTATTGGTATTACCATTCTTACCCTTTACCTCCTTTTGTACAGTAGCGACATTGTCCCCTTTCCTCCACACACTCTTCAAAGTTTTAGAATTCTGAGTTGCTCCCGTCGATGCACTATTTGTGTTAGATGGTATGGATTTATTTACAACCCTACTCTCACTCCTACTCCCCGGCTTACTCACCCTCGAAGTTTCTAACTTCTCTGCCTTCTCCAATACCTCTCCAAGTGATTCGATCACCTTATTCCTCTCCTCAACAACCCCCAACTTTTCATCACCATCACCAGAAACCCCATTGATTCTTGATGGTTCCCAAGTAGACCCCGACGACGTCAAAACTGGCTTAGGAGTCGGCTTACGTAGAAAACCAACATCACTATCATCACTTTTACCTCCTCTATAGGTGTTACTTTGTTCAGAAACCAAGTCAGTAGCTGCTGTGGCAGAATATTTACACACAGATAATGACACACAATGCCACCTCTTCTTCTTAACCCAGTTCCCTTTTGACAAACAACCTCTCCTCACCAATGAGTAGTGTGACCTTTCAGAAGCCAAACTTCCAAAACTGGCCGTAGAAGCCAGAGAAACCATTGTTCCTTGCATACTTCCTACTATTATTAACATGGGGGTCTATAAAAAATAGTCCCCAACAACAACCTGAATTCAATCCTTTCTAATTCCTTATATCATATCCTCCACCCTCTACAAATCCCAGGTGGTCAATTAGCTGAAAAGTTGGTATTTTCAGTTCAGAAACAAATAGAACAAACAAAACTCAAGCTACCCAGAAATGAAATTGCCCCAAACAAACTATATATTTAAATATAAATGATGACACCCAATAATTTGAAAAAGAAAGAAAAAAAAACAGTCTTAGTATCTTACCTCTCCTAGAAAGTTGTGATTTTTTTGGTGAGAGTTGATGCAAGACCGTTCTGGGAATCCTATGGCTTTAGATACAATGTTGTCTGTGTGAAGAAAGGCAAGTGAGGACTGAAATTTGGGTACATGTGGATATGAAGAGTGAAGGGGATAATATTATGGTGTGGGAAAGAAGAAGCTAAATTTGGTTGAGAGGGAATATATGTGAAAATCTGTGTGGCTGCTTCTCTGCCTATCAATGTGTAATGTCATGCGATGATAAGGCTGGGCCTTGTTTTGTTTCTATGGTCCATGCCTTTGCGGTTTTTCTTTTTTCTCTTTTTTTTTTTTCTACCTGTAATATAAGGGTTATTGACGTAACCAGTTTTCCACCACTAGATCAGGTTGATTGATTACAGCCATTGATCTAAGGGAACTAGCAACAGTCCACCTCAACAGTCAAACTCGTGCATTTTTTTTTTTTTTTCTCTCTAATTTATTTATTAAAAAAAAATTGACCTTTTTGTTGTTGTTGTTTGAGTAGGTGGTGGAACATAGATGTTTGTTTTGCAGTCTTATGTTATCTCTTCGGTGCCTGCCGCTGATTTGGGATGGGAATTGGATTTGGGGATAAATGCCAATTCCAAGTAAGAAGTCCATAATAAATGTGAGAAAAAGAAACATTATATCACAATACGTAATAATTACCTGCGAAAATAGAGAATTAGCTAAATGTTTATACTTTAAAGGTCTGTTTGAAATTCGCTTATTTTGTTGAAATTGAAAACTTTTTACTGAAAGTATTGTAGATAAAGATAAAAATTAGCTGAAATAGTACAGTGAAACTCATGAATAGTACCAAAAAGTACAGTAAGATTCATAAATAATAAAAAAAATAAACTAAATAATAAAATAAGCTGACTTTTTAATTTAGAACCAAACACACACTAAAAGTAAACTTGTGTTGGTTTGGTGTGGTTAAATATTTTTATAGATACCATTGTATTTTAATTTATTGTGTCGCTTCTTAAAAAGGAAATTATTGTGTCGGAACCTAACGTATCATCAGTACAAACCAAAAAAAAAAACCAGGGATTGTGTGTACAATGAAAATAAGGATGGTGTGTTGGATGTGTTTAGGCCCAAAAAGGTAGTTGGGTAGTTGTGGCCCAATGGTACTCAAATAGATTTGGGCCAGCCAAGCCGAGTATTGAAGAAAGCTCCAACGTTTATGCGGGCTTTGAGTGCCAAGGAGCAACGTTGGCAGAGTAACAGCCATTCAGTTTAGGAGTTAGGACCACTAATTGCATTGGCATTGCAAGTTGCAGCAAACTCAATACCAAGGGCACTGCAAAGTGCCATTTATCTCACCAAAGAGAAGTATCATCCCCATTTCCAATCCAGTGCTTAAGAAAAGGCCTAGTTGTATCCTTAAAGTTTAAATCCCAGAAATTTCTTTCAGCACTAAGAGTATTGAAAAGGTTAAGGAGACAATCCTGAAGCTAATTGCTTTTTTTTTTTTTTTAATAAGGAAGAAGAGAATATTATTAATAAAAGAATAGCAAGAGAAACACAGAGAGTTCACGGTAGTGAACAAAGGAAAAAGGAACAAAAAGACAGAAGCAGTCCCTAATCTATTCTAATAGATGAAAGAAAATACAAAAGGGTAGAACAATCCGTGAAACCCCAACATCGAGACCAATTAAAGAGGGTCTGCTGGCAAAACTCTAACAACTGAACCACAGTTTTCCCCTCATCCTCAAAAGACTGTCGATTCCGTTCAGTCCAAATAATCCACATTAAACAGCCTGGAACCAAATCCCAAATATCAGAGCTATGCTTCCCAATCCAATGATACCAACTAAATAATAAGTCCACAACTGAACCTAGCATGACCCAATCAATCACAAACAACCGAAGCATATACATCCATAAAGAATGAGCTATCGGATAAAAAAATAACAGGTGATCCGCAGATTCCGCATTGCAACAACACAAACAACAACGATTTGCCAAAGGGCGACCTTGAAACATAAGATTATCCAAAGTAAGAATCTGACCATGGGCAGCTATCCACATAAAAAAAGCCACCCTTTTAGGAACCTTAACTTTCCAAATTCCTTTCCAAGGGAAAGTGGAAGGAGCTGCATTTCGAATCTTATGATAAAAAGACCGAGTATCAAACTTCACACTGCCATTAAGATCCCAACAAAGCCTGTCACACCCTCCACCCCTAGGAATTCGGGTTTGGATGAAATAAAGAAGGGAGTAGGAAGCCGCCAACTCCCAATTATTGAGTTCCCTATGAAATCTTAAACTCCACACTCTGTCATTAACACCCACTAAGGGCTTCACACATCAGAAATATAAGCCTCCTTATTAGCTGAACACAAAAATAACCGAGGATAAAGAATTTTAAGAGGAACATCCCCAGTCCACTTATCATGCCAAAAAAGAATGCGAGAACCATCCCCCACCACAAAAGAGAAATGCTTAGCAAAAGTGTCCCACCCTTCGCTAATACTCCGCCATAACCCACAACCATGAGCCCTACCACAAGTTCTAGTGCACCAACCCCCTTTTACCTCCCCATATTTCATGGCAATGACCCTTCGCCACAGATGCGAGGTTTCATGGCCATACCTCCAAAGCCATTTCCCTAATAGGGCCTAATTTTAAGGTACCAACTTCCGAATTCTTAAACCACCCAACTCATGCGGTAAACACACCTTTTCCCAAGTCACCAATGGATATTTGAAACTCTCAACTAATGAACCCTACAAGAAGTTCCTTTGAATGTGTTCCAAACTAGTCGCCACAGTTTTAGGGATAGTAAAAAGGGAAAGGTAATAAGTCGGAAGGCTTGAGAGGGTACTCTTTAGCAAGGTGAGTCTACTACCCTTTGACAAATAAAGCCGCTTCCAGCCTGAAAGCTTCTTTTCCATCCTCTCAAGAATCGGATTCCAAATAGAGGCTGTTTTGTACAAAGTTCCCAAAGGCATACCCAAGTAAATCATAGGCAAACTGCCCACCTTGCTCAACACATAGGTTTTTAATCCAAGCAACCCATGGATATCCAGATAGAGCGAATAAGGAGAATATTATATTTCTCATTACTAAGGCTTTCTTCCAATCACCATTTTTTCTAAAACCTAAACCATCCTCCATGTTTTGATAATTATAAATAAATAAATCCAACTAAGCTTAGCCCCAAAAGCTTTTTCTGAAGCTCCCTGCCACAAGAAAGCACAGAAGTTTTAGTCAATAGCCTTTACAACCTTTGGGGGAAGAATTAACTTTTTGAGTAGTGTTGTGTTTAATATTTTGTACTTAGATTTTTATGTATTGGTGTATTGATTTAAATATTTTCGAAAGTAATGATTTTAAGAGGAGGCTTTACTTGTCAAGTAGTGGAAATTTTCACCTGTCAAGATGTGGAAAAAATTGTCTTGCTCACAAATTGCCTTCTTGTCCTTTTTGGCCTACTCCAATGGGGGTGGTCAATCCACAGTCATTGTCTTTGTTACTCTGGTATAAACTTTGAAGCATGTTCTGAACTCTGGTTTAGTGTACTTTGGTTGTATTCTGGTTCTGCCAATAAGTCTGATGCAAAATTGCTGGTCATGATTAGACAAGAGTGTTAGATGTTTTTTGGAGGCCACCATTAAGGGTGTATAGGTATAACAGTTGCTAAGTGATTCTTTAATTTTTTAGATGAATAAAAAATCTTCCACTGTGTAATTTTTATGGCTCCCTCATGAGTTTATGGAGTAGTAATTACTAAAATTTGATTTTCAAGTTGTTTTTACAAAGGGAGATAAGTTGTTTAAGGGTGCCAAAGTTGAACGTCTTCAGTTACTGATTATTATCCTCGTGGCTCTTCCATGATCTTATGAGCTTGTACTTTTAGCATTTCTAATTTCTACTGTGTTGCATCCGCGCTCTCTTTTTTGTCAGATACTACTTCATTTTGAGTGTAAAAAGTCTGAAATTAATGGAGCATCAGAACCGTTGTCAATATTCATTAAATTAGATTTCTAGGTATTTGAGTTGCATTTTTTCTGCCATAATCTGTAGATGCTTGTGCTCTGGTCCAGTACTTCTATTCCTGAATTAAGTGAATTCCTCCGGTGTGACAAGGTCACAGAAATCTCATTTTTTTTTAGAGTTTGTTTGCATTAAATTGAGATTGACTCTAATGAGCCATTAAGAGATAGGAATTAAATCAATGAAGCATTAATTCAAGTAAATCCTTGTAATAATGTGACTTATTTTCTACCTCATATAGGTTAAGCAGCTGCTGGAGAAGAATGAGAAAGGGCATGTTGTTGCTACTTGCCGTAATCCTAATGCGGCACCAGGGCTTCTACATCTGAAAAATAGATTTTCTGAATGACTTAGCATTCTACCATTGGATCTAACCATTAAAAGCACCATAGAGGTTATATGACCACTTACTCAAAGGGAAAACTTTTCATTTTGACCTTTCCAAGATGATTTTTGTACTTTTTCAGTTTGGTACCTTTCAACTATCTAAATCTATTAACCTTGATTCAGTAGACTGATGCAATCAATAATTTTTCTTTTCCTACAATCATTATTTTTCAATGATATTGGTTTTGCACTTTTGAGATTACTTGGAAAATTCTTAGGCCTTTGGTAGAAATGCAAAGTAAGCATAGAAAAATTGGAGGTCTATTGATATAGGTGTTGAAAGGTTGTTTAGTTTAGTTTTGTCAAAAAAAAAAAAAAAAAAAAAAAAAAAAAAAAAAAAAAGGAAGAAAGAGAGGAGAGAAAGGTTGTTGTAAGATTTGCAACTTTTGCTTCCTTTTTTTTTGGGTCTTGTCAATGATATAGTACATTAATAGTTAAGATTATAGAATTCCCAGTTATAGGCAACAAATTTTAGTATTTGTTATTTACCCTGATATTATGTCACATTTCAGGCATCTGCAAAGTCTATTAGAGAGAGATTTGGTTCTTTGAACCTTCTTATTAATGCATCTGGAATTCTCTCAATACCTGATGTGTTGCAACCAGGTACAGCTTGTTTCATTGTTTGAAGCATGATTTCCAGACTAGTAGTGGCTTTGACATATGCAATAAAATTTCTAGTTGTGAACTGAAACTAAGATATTTTGTTACATTATTTTACTTTTTCTATTAAAGCCCGGCAGACAATCATATTCTTCTATTTGCAGTACAGAAACAACATTGACCAAAGTAGAGAAATCGTCTTTGCTTCTTGCATATGAGGTTAATGCTGTTGGTCCGATTATGGTGATCAAGGTATGCTCATTAAAAATTTTCATTTTATTACTGTGTTTGATGTTGAATAAAAAAGGTTTTAGTAGACCAATGCCTGCATCCTGTTAGGTGTGTTTGTTTCATTACGTTGGAACAAAATCTCTGAAGAATATTTTTTGAGTGATATTCAATGAGATGAAAATGTAGTCCATCATTTGCTTGTTTCTGTCCGTAATGGGAAAATACAACTCATGAACCCATACAGGATCAAACTGTTGACCTTGCCCTCCACCCACCAAATGTTCCAAAGACCATTGAAAGGATGATTCTGTTTCTGTTATATATTCTTAAACAAAAGAGTGGAAGAAGACTTCTTCACATTGTGGGATTGGAAAGACATCTAGATCTAGCATGAAGAGATGCATATAAATCAGCTAATCTCATGTTAATTGTCACTATTGCTCTCCACAGATAATATCCGGATGCAGAAGCTGCTTCTTAATGCTTTCCCCAATAAACAGTGTAATTGTTTTTGCAATAAGCCAGTTATTGGAATGTTTCTATTGGAAGTTTTGATTGCAATTGGGCTTGTTTAACTACTATTTTGTTTGAGCTTCTTTGAGACTGTATAGCTTATAGTATAACTAAAAACTGTGGTGTGTGATTTGTACTAGCAGCATATGTGGCCGCTCCTAAAGGTTGGCGGAGGCTCTGGGACCAAAAGGGATGTCGCGGTTGTGGCCAATTTGAGTGCCAGGGTGGGATCCATTGGAGACAATCACTTTGGGGGTTGGCACTCCTACCGATCTTCAAAGACGGCGCTTAATCAGTGTATGAATTCTTCCTTGAAGTCTTAACATGGATTTTCTAGTTCAAACACTGCAAAATTAATTTTGACTTTTTAAGAAAAAAAAAAGGAGTTGATCCTTGACCACTTTGGGTTAAAGCTGCAATATGAATTAATAAAAGAGATCATTTCTTGAGCACTTCTCTAAGAACATTTCCTCAAGCAGTTGGTATTTTCAGATCTGAAGCATCCTTTTCAATGGTTCTAGTTGAAGCTTGAGATAAGAGCCTTATTTTTTAATGTGGTTTTCTATGGCTATTTAAAAAGTTGCACCAGCAGGGCTACTGTCATATGTTTCATCCACATATTCCCATTCTTTTATTCAGATAATTGTTTTAATACACATGCCCTATTTAAGACATGTCACTGAACATGTTGGGTATTGTTGTATTGGTAAGTTCAATTGCAAACATGTATCAATAACCACATTGTCAAAAGAGACAAAAACAAATAAATAGTGGTTCTGATGAACTATTATATTCTTTTCAACTGATGCTTGCAGTGACAAAAACTGTGTCAGTGGAGTTTGCACTAAAAAAGGATCCTATTATATGCATTTTGTTGCACCCAGGCACAGTGGACACTGATCTTTCTAGGCCGTTTCAAAGAAATGTTTCAGAGGGCAAACTATTCACCAAAGAGTTCTCAGTTCAGAAGCTCTTAGGCATCATCAACAATGCAAAGAAACATGACAATGGCAAGTTTTTTGCCTGGGATGGCCAGGAAGTTCCTTGGTGATTGGTCATATTCATTATAAGCATGCAATATTAAATAATTATATTTGAGTTTGAAATTTTTGGTCATTAATCTCAATTGTTTTTTATTAATTTATTTTATCTGTTAATAAATTAAGAGAACCATTGACTATTCAATTTCTCCCTTTGTAACTCCATTGGTTCTCTGTTTTCTACTCTCATGTAATTGCTTTCAGAAAGTAAATGGCGCTAACTATTTTGTTGTTTTCAAAATGTGTGCAAAAAATTTCAGTCTTTAGGATTTTTGGGTAAACCTTACTAACTGATGATACCTTTCACATTGGTGGCACAAATGAATCACCTTATAGACTAGAAACTTTAACTTAATAGAATATTCGTATATCAGAATTCAATTCTATGATTGGATTTTTTTTTTTGGTTAAACTTTTCACTCGGTAAGGATTTGATTATTCAACTTTGATTGTTGTCATTGTCCATGTTATATTATTCCTAACTTGGTGGACTCATTTTTCTTGTTATTGAAGATAAATCTGTTACTATAGCTGTGAAGCACCTTTCAGATGATTTTTGGCTTCTGTTGGGCAATTTCCGTCACTACCAAAACATTATTGAGCTAGTAATGATGGTCCTCTCTTTCGCCCCCATTACATAGATGTGTGGTATGCATTTGATTTTTAAATATCACATGTCTTACATTTAAATAAAAATAAAAGTAAAATAGAGGATTCAATGAAAAGAGATCTTATCCCGTTGAAATATTTTCTTCATATTACCTATCAAAAAAAAAAAAAAAAATTCTCTTCATATGGAAAATTTCAATTATTTGAGTTGATCTTAGGCCTAAGTAAAAGGACAATAACCTTATGGGCTCATGTTAAGTCACTTATGAAAGGGTCCATATATAATGGACAAAAAATCGGTTTCTTACCTATAAGAAAAAGGTCTCATTTGGCAACTTGTTCTCAATCAAAGGAAAAAGGATAACCTAAGATGACAACAACCCTCAAGGTATGGTTTTGGAACACTTTTTTAAACTCAAAAGGTGTTCATTTTTCAAGCTCCCACTGAAAATTAGGAAACACAAAATCAACAATTAGGATCCTCTAGAACTTTTATATGTTATAAATGATTTAAGGTTTTTACAAAGAGAACATCAAAAGAGAAACTGTGGAAGAAGAAAGCTATATTATTTACCCGTTACTCCTTCACAAACGAATACCTCTACATATATAGCAAAAGTCGTATGAAAGAAGTCAAACTAAAACAAGATAAGAAATAATCACCTAGTCTCTAGCTATCATGAAAATTAGAAATAAGAAGAAAATAGGGACATTAGGCGTCCCCACAAAATATATATAAATATATATATATATATATATATTTATATATTAACTTTTATATTTTGTTGTGTAGCATGAGCCAATGGTATGAGATATCATTTTACTATTTGCAAAGATCCACAATTCTTCTCGCATGCTTATCTTATCCCTCTTGGGAACCTTTAAAAGGACAACATTTTTTAGATCAATCATGAATTATTACTTCTCTCTCTCTCTCTCTCTCTCTCTCTCTCTCTCTCTATATATATATATATATATATATATAAAAGATCAATCATGTGTCGTTGGAGGGGGTTTGTGGCACATAGGTGATAGGACATGGTGCCTCATGAAACAAAATTTCCCTGCTTTGTATTAAAAGCTTGGGCTAATGAACCTGGTGACCATTTTTCAAGTCCAATGTCCCTCTCCGCCCACCAAATTTTCCAAAGACCATCGGAAGGATGATTTTGCTTCAAAAATGTGGAAGAAGACTTCTTCACGTTGTGGGATTGAAAAGGCATCTAGATCTAGCTTGACAAGATGCACATAAATCAGCTTATCTCATGTTAATTGTCACTATTGCCCTTCACAAATAATATCTGGATGCATAAGCTTCCTCTTAGCTAATTGCTTTCCAATAAACAGTATAATTGTTCTTGCAATAAGCCAATCATTGGAATGCTTCTATCTGAAGTTTTATTGCAATTGGGCTTTGTTTAACTACTATGTTGTTTAAGCTTTTTTGAGGCTGTATAGCTTATAGTATGACTAAAAATTGTGGTTGATTTTTACAAGCAGCATCTGTGGCCGCTCTTAAAAGTTGGCAGAGGCACTGGGACTGAAAGTGAAACGGATGTTGCTGTCGTGGCCAATTTGAGTGCCAGGGTGGGATCCATAGGAGACAATCGCCTTGGGGGTTGGCACTCTTACCGATCTTCAAAGGCTGCACTTAATCAGTGTATGAATTCTTCCTTGAAGGCTTAGCATGGATTTTCTTGTTCAAATACTACAACTAAATTTGACATAATTTTTTTAATAAAAAAGGGATGCGATCCTTGAGGTAATGCTCTTAGAGACGTGCTCAAGAAATATCGAAAATGTGCATATTAAATGAAAATGTGCATATTGAAGGGTCATAATCCTTTGTATTTAAATAGTTGTTTCTATTTATTTGGTAACTTCTTCTCAAACTTTTTCTCTTTCATCTTTCTTAGAAACACAAGAAACCTGTGGGTTTTCTCCAAAATTGTTATTTGTAGAACCCAATAAACCTTACTAATTGATGATACCCTTCACATTGAGGGCACAAATGAATCAACTTATAAACTGGTGACTAAACTGAGCAAGATCACTTCAGTTTAGATGATCCTTACACAAAATACAACAACAACAAAGCCTTAGTCCCAAAATTTGGAGGTGGCTATAAATTCTCGACAGATTAGATTGAGTCAATCACATGAATTCTTTTTCTCTATTCTATTCTATCTGAAATCATGTTCTCTATTACTTCCCTACTTGACATTTCTTTTTAGGAAAAATGCCTATACACCTCTTGAACTTTAGAGGAGTGGTCATGACACCCCCTGAACTTTTCTTTTCACTAATTTACTCCTTAAACTTTACACTTATGCCAAATTAATACATCAATTGGTACACCGTTACTTTCTCAACCAAAAAAAAATTTTTTGGTTTGTCGTTAATACACAAACAAAAACACACATGGAGTTTAAACCCATATAAAAAGAAGAGAGAGAAATTTAAAGAGAGACATGACTGAACTAGAACCACCAGTGGTCACCGCATTTCTCCTCCAATGGCAGATTTCTTTATCCTGCTATTGATCTCACTATTCACATTCAGCCGCATATCTGGATCTACAATTTATACTTTATAATTTGATTTTCTTTTTGGATTGAGAAATAAAACATTTTATTTTTGTCATCTTTAGTTCACACAACAAACACGGATCTTTCAAAACCACCACACACAAAAACTAAAATACTCCATTAAAAACAAACAAACCTAAACCCAAAAGCAAAGCAAAGTAATAGTAACAAATTTATGGATCTACACAAATGCTTCTCCTATAGTAACAAATTTATCTTCAACAATTATAAAAATTAGTCGCAGACCTACGTGATGTGTGAGAATATATGATTATTTTATGATGTAGTATAATACATAATTTACTCTCTAAATTTAATTGTAGCTAATTTGTTCTTTCGAAATATTAAACAATTTCTGAAAAAAAAAAATTATCTCTCTATTTTTGAAAATATATAAATTTCTCATTTTTAGTGTTTTGTTTTGATATTATCCTTTTTTTTACGTGATCCATATTCTTCTAAATATTGTCATTATGAATTATATTTTTCTTAATTTCTTTTGGTACAACTAAAATATTTAAGTTTCAAATTTATCATTTAAAAACTTCTTTCTTTCAAGGAGATTATCATAATAATCGAAACTTATCACATAATTACAATTGATATTATTCAAATAATTGATAGACACATTTAAATTCGAAGTCATGTAGATTGTGTTTTGATATAAACTCAAAATCTCACTTCCAAACTAAGGATTAACTCAAATAAATATCAAACCAAAACTATACGAGGAAGTGAGAGGACTTGTATGCAAACTCAAAAAACACAACACAAAAAACGTATCAAGAGTTGCAAGAAAGAGAGTATATCACCTCTTATGGGGAGAGAATAAAAAATTTATAGAATAAAAGATAATGAGAAAAATATTCAAATTAAAAGATATAGTTGTAAACACCAAATTATCCAAACCATGCTATGTAATAGAATAACATCATATCATTATATAATATATTTATAATAAAATAGGACCACATCTAACAATCAAAGAAAAAAAAATAGTTTAAAAACACAACCAAATTAGAACAACTTAAAATAAAGATGCAAGATTGAATTAAAATTCCACCAAAAGAATACACACACACACACATATATAGCAGAAGAGAGAGAATAATCACATTTTTTTATGATAGTTTGTTGCTACTCTCTTTTTTAATTGTTGCTACTCTACATTACCCTAAATTGGAGATGCATGAAAGAATTATAAACCCACCAAAAAGAAAGAAAAAAATTATGAGAGATAGAGAGAGAGAAATTGATCTTGTTGAGGAGAGAGATAGAACGATCTTACATCAAAATAGCATTGCCTTGTGCCAACATTGTGGCTTACTTCTAGTCTCTGAAGAACATCGAAGCTACCTTGTGTCAATTCATCGATGAAGAACTCGTCAAAGGAGAGAGGGAGAGAATCGGTGCACAGGAAATAGAAAGAAATTGGTTCTATGACTTGTGAGGGAGAGAAGAAGACGAAGTGTGAGAGAGAGAGAGAGAGAGAGAGAGAGAGAGAGAGAGAGAGATATGAAGTCTTCATTAATTATTTGGGCCCCACCAACTTGATGTTTTTACAAGAATGCCACTGTATTCATTTTCACTGAAAATGAAAACGGCTAAAAGTTGTATTCATTTTCTGTATTCAATTTTTTTTTTTTAAACTGAAAATGAATATTGAATATAAAAACACAACCAAACCAGTTTTTTGGTAGTGGGTCCCACAAAAAACTGAAAATCTATACTAAAAACACCATTTTTTTTTTCTCTTAACTAAACAGGCCCTATATGAAGTCTTCATTAATTATTTGGGCCCCACCAACTTGATGTTTTTACAAGAATGCCACTGTATTCATTTTCACTGAAAATGAAAACGGCTAAAAGTTGTATTCATTTTCTGTATTCAATTTTTTTTTTTAAACTGAAAATGAATATTGAATATAAAAACACAACCAAACCAGTTTTTTGGTAGTGGGTCCCACAAAAAACTGAAAATCTATACTAAAAACACCATTTTTTTTTTCTCTTAACTAAACAGGCCCTAAATTCTATACTTCAGCTTTTAGATATATATAGAAGAATACAATGAGCTAGGAACAATACAACATGAGCAATGATAATAGGGACGAAGCCAGACTTCAAATCTAGGGGGACAAGCTTAATGTAAATTTATCGAATTCCATCACATTCATTAACATCTTAATCTCATTCTCTCCCATTTACATGCATATATTTCATTTATTTATTTTTAATGTCACATGTCTTGCATCTATAAAAATGAGAGAAAATTAGAAGATTCAATGGGAGGAAAACTTATCCCATTAAAATACCATATGAGAACTAAGTTAAGTCATTGAAGAAGGGGCTCATTTATTCATATATAAGAACATTCACATCAAACTCTACACATCATTGGCAAAATAACTCAAAAAACTCCACTTTTTCTAGTTTAGTTTTCTATTTTTGTACGTACACCTACATCAGCCTCAATACTATATCAATGTTCCAATTAAATATTATTTCCTTTCTATTTCTTTATGCATTCACATTTGTAAATCTAAAAATCCACAACCAAATCCACAACAACAACAACAACAACAACAATAATAATAATAATAATAATCGTTTGTTAATTTTATACGATAGTTTGTTGAGCATGATGCATCATCAATTTAATGGATTTAGTTTTTTTTTTGTTGGAATATTAGTTTATCTAGCCTCTTGCTAATACTTTAACCTTACAAAAAATTGGTTTCTTATCTATAAGAAAAAGGTATTATCTTAAAACTTGTTTTCAAGAAAGGAAACAAGATAACCTAACAACCCTCAGGGTATGATTTTGGACCACTTTATAAAACTCAAATGTTCATTTTTAAGCTCCCACTAAAAATTAGGAAACACAAATTCGATTATTAACATCCTCTAGATTTTTTAGATGAATTCTGATATAGGATTTTTTTAAAAAAAATCTTAAAAATTTGTTATTATAAGAACGGTTTAAATGTTATCACATTGTCTACATTTAAAAAAAAAATACTACAGTAATTAATAACTGTTTGAGTTTTTCCCTCTAGTATACCACATGATTCTTAGAACTAAATAGTGGAGCAGTATGATTTACCAATTAAGCTAATTGTAACCCACCAACAAATACTATGGTTAAGCATGATATGTAATATAGAATCAAAGACAAATTATGAAACACATAGAAGACATACACAACGCACACACAAGGAGGTCTTCTACTTAAGATTTATCACACAACTTGAGCTTACACGACAAACTTAGAGAAAAACAAGATTGCCTTTTTAGGAGCTTTGCGTGGATACCCCATTTTACAACTCTCATTTAACCTTACTTGTATTGCACCATGCATCCCATTGCATAACACATTATAGGGAAGTACTATAATTTTTGACCACATGATTTCTAAATTCATTGCATAATATAAATTTAGAAGTCATAACAATCAAAACAACAGTACATGAGCCTTAATTGGACAACTAGATTGAAAGATATATAAAAACAATTTTAATGATAAAGTGCACTTGCATGAATTAGATCCCAACCATACGTGATTATGACCTCTTAATTCTAATTGGGCTAGTCTTAGTTCAATTTAAATTAAATGATGTGTCATAATGCTATTGGTTGAGGATATAGTTCATGGTAAGGTTGCATGCAGCACCTGATTTAATTCGAGACAAAGCATTGCTGATTCCTTGCAAAATTAGTAAAAATTAATTAATTAAACATATTTAAAATTAGTTTTCTGAGCTTGAGGACCAAGAATTTCTATAAATAAATAAATAAAAAAAGAAGAAGACTGAATCGAAAAGGAATAGATCTGGGAGGATGATAGGCACTTAGACAAGATCCCCTAGATTTTCTTCCTTTTTTACTCCAGCTTGCTCCCCATTCAGTTTGACTTTGCCCACTATATTTTTCACTCATAAAAACTAGTTTTCCTAAGTCCCACATTACCTAGAGACTTATCTCTGACCCCAATGTAGATACCTCATTTTGTATCCCTTACGACTCAAGCCCCTGTTCCCCAATGACAACATCATTCGAAGGCTCAAGTTTGGCTTAGGGATCAATCTGGTAAATCTTTATCTTGAAGGATGTTTTGGTAAAAGAAAAACCTACAGGAACCCTAAGTATACGCATATTGTAAGCATGCACACACATGTAGGGTTTTAGAATACCTGCATGGAAAGTTTTTGATGTAAAATCGTGTAAAGTGAATCTCACATCAGCTGGGAGCCACCCTACTTCCCTCTATGATCACTATAAAAGGCCTCAAATGCTCTTTTCCTAAAACACTCTGAATTCAACGAAAAATAATGAATCAAAGAGAGAGTTTTTATTCTAAAACATCCTTAAGTTAGAATTTACTTGGTTGGGACTTATTCTGGTCTTGACCTTTGAGTTTTAAGCTTACTAACCTCCTAGCTTTATCTTGATTAGATTGATTGAGGAGAACAGTTAAATTAAAGCTCAAAGGAGTTCTTATGTCTAAGATAAGGGTCTAACCTTGTCTCTCTCATTCTTGTTTGTTTATTACTATGTTTTCTGCCTTAATACTTCTGTTCTTAGTGTAGGTTTATAGCTTTCGTAATAGAAGCATGCTAGATTGTATTAGATTGACTGAGGGGAACAGTTAAATTAAGCTCAAAGGAGTTCTTATGTCTAAGATAAGGGTCTAACCTTGTCTCTCTCATTCTTGTTTGTTTATTACTATGTTTTCTGCCTTAATACTTCTATTGTTAGTGTAGGTTTATAGCTTTCGTAATAGAAGCATGCTAGTTGCTAGTAATAAATACAATCTAGCATGCTTCTATTATGAAAGCTATAAACCTACACTAAGAACAGAAGTATTAAGGCAGAAAACATAGTAATAAACAAACAAGAATGAGAGAGACAAGCATGCTAGATTGTATTTAAATTGTTGTTTTGTTGCTGCTTTAAAACTGTATTTCTGGGCATGTATGTGTGCACATGCTTTATGCTTGCATAAGAGGCATGCGTACGCATACTTCATGTATGCACACGCATAGTCGTGCATAGAAACCCAGATTTAGGGTTTTTGCTGCTTTCCCTTTTTTGCTTCATTTTTAATTACATATTTAGCTTCTATTAGTTTCATTTTCACATGTTTAGGTCTAGAGTCAGTAGAATACCATGTCTTATTACTTGGATTGTTAGATTAAGTGAAAGCTCACTAGTATAAATACTGGAGCTAATTTAAACCCCCAATTTTTACTTATAGCTAGATTAATTTTAGGCTAAACACAATTAAAGCAGAATATACGTAATTAGCCAATTAATTAACCGAAGCATTCAACAATTGCATGGATGAACATGAGGATGCAATGCTTAAATGTAAAGGGCAGTAGGGTAAAGAATATCAAACCCAAGATAACACCACGATGTTTTATTGAAGAGGAAAACCGAAGAACTCAGCATAAAAACCTCTCTGTGGCCCTCCAAGCCGAAATGATCCACTAATGAATAAGTTGGAGGGAGTATGAGGATACCAAAAAGACCCATTCAAGCCTAATCTACCCAAAGTACTTGATCTCTCCAAGCTCCAGCTAAACAGACTTCTCAGAGTCTTGTCTTCACTAGCTTCTCGGATCTCACAATGCCCTCTCGATTGCACTGCTAAGCCTTACCGGCTTAATTTGGCAAAGACCTAATACTTCTCAAGCTCCAAAATACTCTCTACACTTTGAATGAGTATGGGTTGCATTTGGGTAAAGTCATCTCTTAAGGTATGACAATGGGAGAGGGGAGGAGAAGAGACTACAAAGATTTCTCTCTTGAGGATGAGTAGCTCTCTCTAAAAGGTGGGTGTAGTGAAAACCTGAATCTCTAGGGTTTTCTATCTAATAGCCTCCTTACAATTTTGTAGGTAATGAGGGTATATATAGTGTGGGAGAAGGAGAGGAGAGTAATACTTAAAATCCCAGTTGTCAAAGTGTCTCATGGGTTGTCCAAGTCGCAAGTTACTCACAAGACATCCTAACTCTTGAACTTCCACATGTGCTCCCCACATGGCCTTTTGCGAGTTTTGATATCCCAAACCAGTAGCGAGCTAGTCGCAAATTCAACTGTCTTAAGCAATCTTCACTAACCTAATACTAAACTCATTACAATTAAATCCCATAGAATACAAGGAAATAAATTAATGGAATTACAACAATTTTTTCATGGAATACAACCAACATAAATATTATGCCAAAAAAAAAAAAAAACATAACTTAACATTAAGGATTAGGGTTTTTATGCTTTAGATGAACAACATGAACATGCATTGATATATACGTGCTAAGGTATTATGGTGTAGTGGGGTAAGTGAAGGTAAGTCATGTATATAAATATGCATCTTTGAACATAATGGTTGGTTTCTTTGATTGATGAATGCTATGATGCTATGCTTGAGTCATTGAACATGCTTGCTTAAATGTCATAATTATATGCTACTGCTTTGTTGATGTTGCTACCTTGTGATATACTTGCTACCTTTGGATGGATATAATGTCAATGCCATGCTAGATGAATATTAGGACCTTGTGCCATGAATATTATGATTGAGATGCCACG
Source organism: Quercus lobata (assembly GCF_001633185.2). Classification (NCBI taxonomy): domain Eukaryota; kingdom Viridiplantae; phylum Streptophyta; class Magnoliopsida; order Fagales; family Fagaceae; genus Quercus; species Quercus lobata. Next base: position 73,085,528 of record NC_044907.1, on the reverse strand, counting down.
TTTGTGTGTTTAGATGCTTGGTAATGTGTGTCTGTGTGTGTAGAATAACCTATAAGAGGACCCTTTAATAAGATTAGGATTTAGAATACAATGAGTGGAGGCCAACCTACGGGTCTGGTGGGCATGATTATATGCTACTACTTTGTTGATGTTGCTGCTTTTTGATATACTTGCTGCCTTTGGATGGATATAATGTCAATGCCATGTTAGATGACTATTAGGACCTTGTGCCATGAATGCTATGATTGAGATGCCATGTTTGTGTGTTTAGATGCTTATTAGTGTGTGTGTGTGTGTGTGTGTGTGTAGAATAACTTATTAGAGGACCCTTTGATGGGATTAGGATTTGGAACACAATAAGTAGAGGCCAACCTATGGGTTAATGGGGTTGGGTGTCTAATACCTTCCCATCCCCATACCTAAACTTCGGACACGTGTTCTGGTAAGATTAATCATTCACATAAAAGCGCTATACATATGGTTCCTAGACCTAGTCTAGGTGGGACTCCATTTTCACCCTTCGCCCAATTCACTTTGCCGAGGCGTACTTCCCATGACAAAACCACTCATCGCGGAGCACTTCTACCCACACCCAACCTTCAGTATAAATACCTCTCTCTAGTATAAGTTGAAAGCACCCCAAAATTTAAAGAAAAACTCTCTCTCTCTCTCTCTCTCTCTCTCTCTCTCTCTCTCTCTCTCTCTCTCTCTCTCTCTCTCTCTCTGGAGTTAGTAATAGGAAGGTGCCTTTGGTGTTTTGGACCTCCTAGTCTCAACTCACTAGAAGGGATAGCTTGGTCCTCCTAGTCTTAAGTTACCAACTTCCTATTCACGAATCCCTCTCTAAATAAAATTTTTGCTTGGAGTGCTCAGAAGTGCTAGTGCATGCAAGTAAGGTTTCTAAACCTTCTTTTCATTATGCCTTAGTTTATTTAGATTCAAGCACAAGCATGTTTTTATTTCAAGTTCTTCATCTGTTCTTCATTGTTAGTATGATAGATCTAGGTCGTTCTTAGTTTTGCACGTTTTAGGGTTTCAATTCAAATAACATGTTCACATGATCTTAGATTAGGGTTTATCACACATCACACACATATTTACCATGTCTTTCAATTCATTGCATGCCTAAATTATACTCTTCAATGCTTGTTTTAATCTTTGGGCAACAAAAAGAAAGTGACACGTGTCTAAGGTTGCTCCTAGTCATGTGCATTGCACATGACCCTTGGGCACATTTTGCTTTTTTTTGCTGCCACATAACCCTATATATAGCAAAGCATTTCCCTAAAAAAATTATTGTTTGTTTGGTGGTGGTGACTTTTTCTCATTAAAAAATGTCTCTCTCTCTCTCTCTCTCTCTCTCTCAATGAAATTGGTGTATTATAAATGAAGTGATAAAAAAAATAGAACATTTGATGTTGAGTGTATTGTAAAGTGGTGTGTATAAATAGATAAAGTATCTTTTAAGTTATTAAAAACTAAATTTTTTAGCACCACAAATATAAATGCTTTTAAACTACCACTGCCAAGGACGAACACAGTACTTGGAGTTAGGGCAAGCGGCTCTGTTGTTGGATGCATGCGATAGCTTTGGTTTTCGGCTCTGCTTCTTAGCCAGCAAGAGTTTTCTTTTATTATTATTATTTTTATGTATGTGTAGAGTGTGTCTTTTGCTGGTAAGGACAAAATTATTTTGTTTAAAATTTTTTAAAGGGCCAAGTTGTTTGTTTTTGGTAAAATTGGTTGATTGGTCTTAATTTTTTAGTTTTGCTATCTGTAATTTTTGTTCTTGTGCTAATTTTTTGGGCTTATATATTTGTTTTAGATTTTAGATTTATAAATTTTTTTTTATGGCCTTTAAAAGGAGGAAAATACTAGATCTACAAACTTTTTTACAAATTGTTGGTGTGATGAGTAGTTAATAGTAAATAAAATAGTGATGTAAGTAGTGAGCCAAGATGCAAACCAGTAAAAATTTGCTACCTCAAATTTTTTTTTTTTTTGAGGTAAGAGATAGAGCTACCTCAATATTTGTAAAAAATTTTTTGTAGTTATAGCATTTCTCTTATAATGATTAAGGCAAAAAATATAATTTTATTGAACAAAGTAGTACCTATATATATATATATATATACTTCAATTATTTAAATTAAAAAAAAAAAAAAAAAGGGGTCATTGCCCCCAAGTCCATGAATGACTCCACGTCCATGACCACTGCCACCAAACACAAACCTCTATGAAATTTACAACTAGTATAGACCCAAAATGCAAAAACGTCACTGTACATAATCACCATCACGGCTATGAGACGACTATTATCTAAATCTATGATTAGTCCTTCAGAGAACCATTTGCTTGTAATAATAATAATAATAATAATAATAATAATATGAATGGGATGAGGCGAACGGATTTGGATCGAGTGTACCAAGTGCAATTCACCTCAACTCTCACCACACATTTTTTTTTTTTAGTTACTTTTTCATTTTTTATTATTTAAGGGCTGAGATTGATCAAAGTAATGTTTTTTAATTCTCAATCTCAACCCTTCGTAGTTATAGCATCAGGTGATCTCAATCCTGCGGTGAACACAAGCATAGAGTTTCTTAGGTGGAGAGTTACAGTACGGTAGCTACATTTTTTTTGGGGGGGGGGGGTGTTGTTTTATCCACCGTTCCGTAAAATGTAAATCTAATTTATATTCATAGATGAAAAAACAAAATATAAGGAAAAATATGGAAGAAATAAGTATGACATTTATTTGTAACCTTCATTATTATTGGCAGAAGTTTTGATTTAGGATAAAGCTCCTAAAAACATTTCGGATGCAAGTACAAGAAAGTATACAATAACCACATTGTTTTATATCTACCAAGGATATGCTATCAAGATAAGATTATCTCCCATCGTCAAAATCCAATTATGCTACATGGTCCCTCACAATATCATTCACATCAGCACTTTGATTATCAACATCATAGTTGTGAGAATCTGATGTCTTGGTGTGCAAGAATTTAGTTTCTTCTGAGTTAGAATCAACATTGTCTCTGGAATGCTTCTCCATCTTACTTAAATCCTCCAATTTTGTTGCTACTTCTTTCATAGTAGGCCTATCCTCCCCTTTCAATCTTAAGCACATCTTTGCAAGATTTGCAGCTTCCTTTACTTGCTCAACATTTTCTTCATTTGCTATATGTTTTTCAAGAACTTCAAACAATCTATTATCCTTGGAAAATGAGAGAAAATATGTGGCTAGACTTCTCTCTTCCTCAGGCCTATCAAATGAAAGAGCTTTTTTTCCAGTTAATAGCTCTACGAGGACCACTCCAAAGCTATAAACATCACTCTTTTCTGTCAATTGACTTGTTTGCATGTATTCAGGATCCAAGTATCCCAAAGTTCCTTGCACCATTGTAGCTATTTGTGTTTGGTCTAGTGGAACCAATTTTGAAGCTCCAAAATCTGATACCTTTGCTGTGTAAGTGCTATCCAACAATATGTTTGAAGACTTGACATCTCTATGGATTATAGGTGGAGAAGCTGCAGAGTGCAAATATGATAGTGCTTCTGCTGTTTCTGCAGCTATCCTAAGACGAGTTTCCCATGATATGGTGGACACCTTACTTTCATGATGAATGTACTCAAAGAGAGTACCATTGGGTATGAATTCATAAACTAGTAAAGGAACTTGTGTCTCCAAACAACAACCTAATAATTTAACCACATTCCTATGATTAATTTGGGAAAGTACAACTACCTCATTGATGAATTGCTTGATTTGGCTTTCATCTCCTATTTTTGACTTCTTGATGGCCACAATCCTATTATTTGGTAAATTTCCTTTATAAACTGTACCAAACCCTCCCCGGCCAATGATTAGAGTTTCATCATAATTGTTGGTAGCCTTTTCCAACTCTTTCATGGTGAAGATTTTGGTTGTTTCAGCTGAATTTTCTTGTTTAGAGAGTTTCTGTTGTAAAATTAAACCCCCGTTCTGTTCAAAGAACCTTTGTTTAAGCTTGATCAACTGTCTTTTCTTAAATATCAAATACAACCAAGAGCTACAAACAAGCGCAACCATGAAGCTTAGGCCAATTCCTACATTAGAAAGAAATAGAATATTAGCTTTTTTGGCATAATTATAAAGTACATCGAAGAGATACTGACAAGCATAGCAACGAAGCTAATGCCAACACTTTTTTTTTTTTTTTTTAAATTTAATTTGAGAATCACTTATGCGGTTATGCCAACGCTTAGTGTTTGATTTTATTTGAAAGAAACCAGATATTATTTGTTATATATCGTTGTGACTGATCAATTAGAAAGTGCGACTCATGGTTGCCTTTTTCTTTTTAATCTTTTAGACCATGTGAGATTAATTAAATATCTTTATACTTGTGCACCATATCAATTTTTTATTTTATTTTAGAAGAATGCACCCTATAAAATTAATTAATCTATATATATATAAAAGACAAAACTTTTATGCAGACTATACAATACCTTAGATGCTGTTTCTTATGTTTCTCTTTTAAGATTCTATCATATGGCTATTTAACCGAAAAATATACTTTTATCCTATGAGAAAAAACCTATATGGAAGAATCTTAATAGGAGAACCTAAAGAACAGCAGCTAAGTACTGTACTTAAGTCTTACCCATATATATATATATATATATATATAAGGAGAAATCATTACATATATTAATAGGCAAAATTTAGAGAAAATCCAATTAGATTCTACAATTGAAGTTCAATTTTGCGCCATATATCCTAAATTATTTATTTTTAGAGGGAGTATTATTTCTTAATTTTGGAGTCAAATATGAGACCATATGATAAATATCCATTCAAGTGAGTTATTGCGTACAAAAACCAAAGAGTCTAGAATTAATGAACATAAAAAAAATGTACAATTTACGATTTCTACATAGTAATATTCTTACGGGACTTTTTAAAGAGTTAAAAAAAAAAATATAAGAATGACTATCAATAATATTTAAATTATATACGTAAAAATTATATTATACATCTTAATATATATTTTTTAAGTATATCTATGCATATGCATAGGGTTACAAGCTAGTTTATTTAAAGCCAAAGCATAGAGAAAACCATATTAGATTCTAAATTGGAGTCTAATTTTGCACCATGTATCCCATCTAATTTTAAAATTTTTGTATCCAGTGAATTGTTATGTGCAAAAATTAAATAGTCTAAATTCAATTAAATTCTAAATTGAATTTCAATTGGAGTTCAAATTTGTGCCTCATGTTCTAACTAATATTTTAATTTTTGTGACAATTGAATTATTGGATGCAAAAATCGAAGAGTTAGTGCACCCTATCAAATTAATACATTTATATGTGTGTGTGTGTGTGTGTGTGTGTGTAAAGCCAAAGCCAGAGTAGAGAATTCAATGAGATTCTAAATTGGAGTCCAATTTTGCGCCATGTGCCCAATCAAATTTTTAAATTTTTGTGTCAAATGAATTATTAGGTGCAAAAGTCAAAGAGTCTAAATTCAATTATATTCTAAATTGGATTTTGTGCAAAAATTCAATTTTGTGCCATGTGTCCATATAATTTTTTAATTTTTGTAACAAGTAAATTATTGGGTACAAAAACAAAAGAGTCTAGATTCTAAATCATATATATATGGGTTAGGTTCAAGTTACACATGATGTAATTTTAAGTAATATTACATCACTTAATATTTTTTAATTGGATGCGAATTTTAACAAATCCACCATTAGATTACATTATCTTCATATATTTTCTTTTTTTGCAAAATTTCAATTTGATCAAAGATTAATAGTCATGTCATCAATCAATTGATTAAATTTAAATTTTTACAGTTTAAAATAATGCATAAAAAATGAATTTATGAATCAGATGGTAAATAACATACAATTAATATGAAAATTGACATGAATGTCAAGAACATATAGAACATTGTAATTTAATGATGAGATTTTCAAAATATGAATTTTATAATAAGTTATTGAGTGGTGTAAGATTACTTATAGCTACACCAGGTGTAACTTGAACTCATGACTTAAAAATCAATGGCTTAAAAAAGGTGTAAGTTGTATCTTAAACCATGTATAATTTAAACTCATACACACACACATATATATATATATATATATGTGTGTGTATGTGTGTGTGTGTGTGTGTAATTTTGATTATTTTTAAATGTACTCGTATATATACATGGGGTTATACACTAATGCAAAATATTAATAATGTCACCTATAAATTTTGTATAACAAGTACTATCGACAGTTTTTTTTTTTTTTTTTTTTTTAGGAATTACTATAGAAAGTTAATAGGAGTGGATGGAAGAATTGATCGTGAAACTTTTCTATAATTTAGAAACAGAAAAAAAATTAGGAATGAAAAATCAATTTAATGTACACTTTAGTGACAAAACTTTTTATTTTTTTAAATCTAGTTTTGTTGATCTTAATGAGAAATTTATACTACTTCACACCAGTAGTTGAAGAAATATAACAAAAGTCTTAAAGTTAAAAAAAAAATGATATAAAACAAATACTTTATTTTTTTTTTATTTTTTTTAAAGGCCAAATACTTGATTTCTTAAATTAACTATAACTCAATACGGTTGTGCTCTGCGTTCATTCATTGTCCTATAATTATAACAGTTTTTTGATACACTCAACAGATTTTAATATGTTGATTAACAGGACATTCCGATATCATTGGTAATTTAAAATCACATTCTAGGAAAACAATATCTATTTGTTTAAGTTCACATCTTTGAGCCCATTTAAGAGATTTAACATATAAAATTTCAACATTTGAGACAAAGAAGTGATAGCCCAAATCATTACTATCAAATATAAATAGATAAACTAATACAATAAATTCTATTATCTCTATATATCTCTATATATTAAGAGAATTTAAAAAGTTTTTTTTGGAGAGATAATTACAACAGTTGCTAACCCCGCAGCTCTAACCCTTTCCCTCCTAGACCCCCAAGCACTTTGTGCATGAGGAGATGCCAATTCAACTATAAGGCCTTTGGCAATTCAAAAAGTTAGTTATCACTATCTAAATTGTCAAAATACCCCTAATGTAATTAGATAGTTTTTATTCATAAAAAATAAAAATGAGGTTAAAATCGTAATTCAATAAAATTCAAAAACAAATAAACTATCAGATAAATTTCCTATTATTTCCCCATTAGAGAGTTAGACAGATACAAATTCCTAACCTGTTTCTAAAAGACAAAAAAACTCTAGTCCCACGACTGACAACTTCCCACCTCACGTCTGACAAACTACAAACAAAAACTCTTCCCACTTCTTCCCTACGAAACTTCCCATTACAAAAATAATCTTCCCACCGTTCCTATCACAAACTACAAATTCTTCTCAAGGATTACTATTCCTAATTGAAATAAGAATTGTGTCAGGCGGTTGCTCTTTGTATAATGCAATGTTTATGGTTTAATTGAATAGAAGCCAGAACGTTTTGTGCAACACTAAGGGAAAAAAAGTGATTTTTAATGAACTTCCTTTTTCATTTTGAATGATTTATTTATTTTGGTATTTGAACTATTTTCTTTTCACATCGGTTTGTACTGCCTTTTTTCCATTTTAATGAATGTCTTTTCTCTGTCCAAAATAAAAACGTAGTGTGCGTGTGGTTTAATTGAATAGAAAAGAGAAACACGACAGAAAATTTTGTGCAGCCCTAACGAAAAAATGAACACCAAAATAACATTGACATCACATTTTCACGTGTAGATTTGTTCATTTTTGTAGCTAGATGGATGCCAAGAGCTTTGTAGCTCAACTAATTGGTACTTTTTAGTATATTCATAATATCCAGGGTTCAAATTCCCACTCCTCTAATGTAACTATTGAAATATCAAAAAACAACTGGATTGGTTGAATTTAATTGTCTTTGAAAAAGACAATATTGTTTGTATTTTATTGGTCATGACAACTAATTTAGTTAGGAAACTTAATATACTGCAGCTAAGTTACAATATTTAAGTTTGACCTAATCTATATCTATGTAATATATAATAGCCAAAAATGTTAAACTATTAGTTTATCTTCTAATATTTTGCCACATAAACTTTGGTAGTCTCACAATTTTACATATTATTTTTTTTATTAATTTATTTATTAAGTCAAAATAAGAGTTTTAAACCGACTACTACTCAACAAACTAAAGAGTTTTAAATCAATTACTACTCAACAGTTTGGAGAGTTTCAAACCAAACTGACCTGCTACTATATATATATATATATAGAGCACCACACCAAAACCTTCTACGTGATTTACCCTTTCTCTGTCGTTTTTGCTCTTTTGTTTCTACAAACACTTAATTCTCAACCCTTAAGGAGTTTTATATGAATTTATCTTTCGTAGTTACTTTTGCTTTTCCATTTTTTTTTCTTTAATACTATGTGCTTGTGTTTTTTTTTTTTTTTTTTTTTTTTTTTTTTTTTTTTTTTCCATATTTTGACTTTCGTTTTCCAAATTTTTAGACACCATGTTTGATCCTAGAATTTTTACATTTGGAGTAAATGCTAAAAGAGATTTTTTTTTTTCTTTTTTTTTTTTTGAGAACCAAATGCTAATAGAAACCTAGAGGTAATGAATGCCACCAAAATTTTTTATTCTCATGTTTGACATCTTAGTTTTGTTGGATGATAAAATGTTATTATTGTATCACTCAATTTGCTTCCCCCCCCCCCCCCCCCTAAAGCCTCTATGGAACTTATTAATTTTTCTTTCTTCATGAAGTTGTTGTATTTTGTTGTTCCATGTTTCACAAAAGTTTAAATATGGTAAAAAAATTATAGTATGCCTTTGTTTCATCTTATAAAAAAGTCACAATATGATTGTTTTTTTCAAAATATGTATATCTTTGTTTGGTATTATAAATATTAATTTCATTCATTTTTAACTAATTGTAACATTGGACATAGTAAAAATATTTAACAATCGTTAACTATTCGGTGCATTGCATGAGTTAGCGACTAATAAAATAAAATAAGATTATACTGGGACCCACTACAACTAAGAACAAAAGTATTGTAAAAAAACTGTGGACATAGTATTTCTCTTTTATTATACCCTATACTTTCTCCTTTTACATACTTGCCTCAAACCCAATTAAAAATTCAAAAGTTTTATTCCGTAGGCATCTCATTTGAATTTAGAAAATCCCAAAAACATCCATTTGTTTTGAAACAAACAAGATGGAACTGGTTGAATCAACTTAAATTTCAAATTTTATCATTTTTTAACCTAACTTTGAAAATATAAATTATTTCAACTAAATTTAGTCATTTTTGTAGATTAAATTAAACTTTATTTACAGTAAATCCAATCATTATCATGCATCCTAAATACTCCAGTTCCATAATAATTCATTATATTCAAGCCACTATAAAAACTCTTAAAAATTCAATATAAGATTTTGAAAATCATTGTAAGAGTACATGTGGTCAACCCTAGCTAAATCTATTAATCTCAAAATTTTGAAACTAAGATATTGTTGTTGTTGTTAAAATACCTAAGGTATAAAACTCAAACACAAATCCTAACTGGTTTAAAATTTTCTATCCAAACTCACTAAACCCATTTAAAAATTTTGAAACACTTACAATTGTCCTAAGGTTAGGTCATTAAAAAACCTATTAAATACTAGCCTCTAAACACATGCATTGCGCGTGCTCAGAAACTCTTCTAAAGTTAATAATTTGCATCTATTATAATTTGGAAATATATTTTTTCTTATTTTCCAAATAAATAAAAAGGATAAACTTTAGAGATAAGCAGTAACTGTAATTTCTTTTTTAAACGTGTGTTTGAAAGTGGTGTAGTGATATAGAAAAAAGTTTGGATAGGAAAAAAAAATGAACTTGAGAGAAAAGAAGGCTAAAATTTAGGAGTTCTCTTAGTTTTTAATTTTTTAATTTTTTAAATTGGGGGTTTTTACTTTTATTCAGTTGAAAAAGAAATAAAAAAAAAAAACCCTGAATTTTAGGGAATAAAAAGATGAACATGAAGGGAAAAAATCCTAAATTTTAGGAGTTCTATTTTTGAATTCAAAATGAAATTTGTTATTTAACATTTATGATCTTATTTCTATAAGAAGTTACCTTTCATTAATGAGAGTATTTTTGAGTTACATAAAAGTTCAATTCAAAGAGAGAAATCCTCTTATAGATAACTAGCCTCTGAGCACATACATAAACCCCTATGATGTGGTAAATAGAGGATATTAGGGGAAGTAGTGAGTGAAGATTCCCCTGCAGAGAGCCAGATGAGGGGAGACCTTCACGTCTGGTTTGGAGGGCGAGGATATCTCGACCTACTATCATTATGCCTTTGCAATGTTACTTGGTTCAACTCTATTTGTGACCTTTTCTCATATGTGAGACTCTCTATCTTCTTGTATGAAGCTCTTCTATTTTTTTGGATAAAAGTTAATAATTTGCATCTATTACAATTTAGAATTTTTTTTTTTCAAAAAAAAAAAAGAAGGACTAGCCTCATCACACGCACTTCATGCGTGCGATGAGGCTTTTTTTTTTTGCTAAAAACAATTGTGTTTTTATTATATATATATATATATATAATTTTTATTTTAAGAATTTAATTTATAAGTGGATAAATTAAAGAAATTTGAAATTCAATAGAAAAGTGACCTTATTTTTTAGGCAATGTTTTAATGGGATTTAGAAGTATTTTTACCAGATTGTCATTTAGTTTTGTCTCTACTTAAAGATAGAGTTGTAGGGGCATTTTTTAACCAAAAAAAAATGAGGATTCCAAACAGGGAAAACCTCTTAAATAATAACTAGCCTCGTCACATGCGCGAAGCGTGTGCGATGAGATTTTTTTTTTTTAGTGTTCCTATTTTTTAGAAAAAAACTGTGTGTTTTTTTTTTTTTTTAATTTTATACATATAATTTTTATTTTGTAAATTTAATTTATAAGTGGACAAAGTTATTTGAAAATTAATAGGAGATGAAGCCTTTTCTTTTAGTGGTCCTATTTTGTAGAAAAAAAAAACTGTGTTTTTTTAATTATATATATATAATTTTTATTTTGAAAATCTAATTTATAAGTGAATAAAGTAATTTGAAAATTAATAGGAGATTAAGCTTTTTTTTTTTAGTGGTCCTATTTTGTTGAAAAAATAACTGTGTTTTTTTAATTTTATATATATAATTTTTATTTTGAAAATCTAATTTATAAGTAGATAAAGTAATTTGAAAATTAACAAGAAAGTGGTCATATTTTTTAGGTAATGTTTTAATGGGAGTTAGAGTTACATTTTTACAAGATTGTCTTATAGTTTTATCTCTACTTAAATATAGGGGCATAGGGGCATTTTTGAACTAAAAAAATAAGGAATCCAAACAGGGGAAGCCTCTTAAATAATAGTATAGATCTCTACTTAAACATAGGAGTATAGGGGCATTTTTGAACTAAAAAAAATTAGGAATCCAAATAGCTAGGGGAAGCCTTTTAAATAATAGTATAGATATGAATAAACTTCTCAAAAAAATAAAAAAACTTTAGAGATAAGCATTAACTGTAATTTCTTTTTTGAACGTAAAGGGAAAAAAAATCCTAAATTTAGGAGTTCTTTTTTTGAATTCAAAATGAAATTTTTTATTTGACATTTAAGACCATATTTCTAAATAAAATTACCCTTCATTAATGAGAATATTTTTGAACCACATAAAAGTCCCATTTTTTTTTTTTTGGAGAAACAAACACACACACACAAGGGAGAGGAAAATAGTTCTAACACAAAGGTACACCACAACTCTACTCAAAAGTCATGGTACATAAAAATCTAGTTAAAAGAAAGGAATCATCTTATATATAGTATATATATAAATAATCAATTACCATCAAATTTGAGGATCTGATCCTCCAAAAATAATGAGAAGCTTCATCCACACACAATCAAAAGCAAATTCCAGAGTCATATCATCAAGTGCTAGGGTGCAATACAGTAAGTATACTTACCAACTAAGAGGGTAACTAGTCGTGATGATTGATTGGTAACACAGATTCCTGCACTTACGTCCAAATGGTACCCCTTGATGCAAGAACAAGTAAAATTCCCTAGTAAGTTAATACACTTTTCTCCCGGGAGCTTGCAATGATTGGGGTTTTCACATTCATTAATGTCTGTAGATGTAAAACTCATCGTTAACTTAAAAAGAACTTTAATTAATCAAAAGTAATCATATATTAATGACCAAGATTTTTATTTTTTATTTTAAAGTCATAAGTGCCTTTATTCTTCTTGCTTAGAGAAAAGAAATGACATATTATTAAAATGAAATGGAAGAGTAATAAATATAAGAAGTTTAAAATTGCTTGTTAGGAATGATATATGCATATGGATAATAATTGTTGTATTGAGATTTAGTTAGTTAGTTAGTTACATTTCCAAACATGTTAATCACATTTAACACATGTTGGAATTATTAATGCACATGGAGAATAATAGAACCAATAGGATGAGGCCATGTAGGCTAATGAGATTAGAGTTAGTCTCCTATAAATACATGATTGTAATCCAATATGAGATATCAATTGAAGAATAAACCAATTTCTTAGTGCATTAGTGCATCTCTCCCTCTCTCTCTTAATCTCTTTCTTTCTCTATGGAGGGTGACTACCTCGAATTAAGTCAATTTCCTTCCAATTCTCATCAATTCCCCTATAATTCCCATCAATCCCCATTAGGAACCATCGGGTTCCTAACAAAGCTTCAATTCTTGTTTTCTTTTTTAATTGATAAATTATATCCTCCAATTTTGACAATTTTTCAATTCAATTGTTTTTATTTTTCCATTTTAGTCCTTGAACTTTAATCTATTTTCAATTCAATCCCTCTTTTTAATTATGTGCAATATTTCCGATGTTTTTAACGCTTTCCACTTTCAAAATGCGTTGTTTTTATGGATGGAGGAAGACAATTGACAGCAAAATTCGATTATGCATGAATTCCGTTGAAATTGAAGAGGAAAGAAAGACTCAATTCAAAATAAGTAGGAAACTAGGAATGGCAATAAAGCAAGGCTAGGTCAGAGCATGATAGGTTGTAGATGGCTGGAGAGGTATTTTGTTCTTCATTATCAGGTGGTCTCGAAATTGACAACGTAGAGATGGAAAAGAAAGGTGGACAATGATGATTGTGAAAGTACTAAGAGAAAACAAGTTTTTTATTTATTTTTTATTTTTTTAAGTGGTAATAGAATATGTATCATCAATTATTTAATATATATATATATATGATATTTATTAAAAGAAATAAATTATATGAATAAATAGCTTAAATAAAAATTGTGTATACACAATTAGTAGTAAAGCGAGGTGAGTAAACCTCCTTCCTATTTAGTCCCTTTTTTGAGGCGGGAAAATCCTCTACGAGACTAAGAGGGCATTTGGGCTCCGCGTTTTTTCCAGTTCACGTTTTCTCTTTTTTTTTTTTTTTGGCCCGCATTTGTTGATTTTGGGAGACAAATTTTACTGTTATGAACAGTGAATGTACTGTTCACGTACTGTGCTGACACTGTTCACATATTAAAAAATATTAAAAATAGGTCCCACGGTACTATTTACACATTTAAAAATTATTTTGCTACAGTGTTTTCAATTTTCAGTTTCAGCAACAATAAGCTCAATCCAAACGGACCCTAAGTAGATTAGATGTGGCTAAAATTTTTTGATATCCCTAAAAATAGGTTAAGAGCAATTATGATGGAGTGAACTATAAGTTGAAACTCTATCTAATTTATCAAAAAATAGGTTAAAATTAGAAGGAATAATTTGTCATTTAGTTTTTTTTTTCTTTTAAAATTTGTTTTGAAAATTTATTGTAGATCCATAAGTTATACCTTGGCAACCGAGATGGAGGTATGGATTCCCATGGTAGCCTTCCATGCATTTACAACGGTACCCAGACCCGTTGTCGGAATCGATGCAAGTGCTATTACCTCCACATGTGTAATTTGATTTGTTCACGACTTCTTTACATTTCTCAGTACCGATCGCCCAATCAAGAACTACCGGCGTCATATTTTGGTGTTGTAGACTATGAAGGGAATCGATGGAGAAATTGAACGTGGTTTGTTGGCTAATAAATGCATAGCCACAAGGATTGAAAGCCCCTACTTTTGTGTGATTCTTGAAACTGTAGGATTCCAAAGTAACATAATTCAACCCATTAGGAATATCTACCTCGCAACAACCAACACCAGAGCAAGACCCATTGACTATGTACCTACTGCTTCCACAAACGGAAACGCAGCCTGTTGAGAAATTTTCTTTATCTTGCTGGAAATCAAGGTATGCATAAGTGTCACAGCCAACGACAATGAACTTGTTTTGAGTGCTAGAGATGGTGAAATTGAGGCCCAAGTCGAGATACACTGATGCCCATATACTAAGATCCGGATCCAGCACACCCTGTTTATAACAGTCCATGGCTATATACACCAAGACGTGAGCCTGACCTTCGAGGGAAAAGTTTGTAGCCGTTAAGCCTCCCAGAAGACTTGGTTGAGTTGAGTTGGTACAATTGACGAAAAAGTTTTGACCTATGTAGCAACCTTCTCTTAGGCCAAATGGATAGGGAATTTCCACATCTCCACACTTGTCGGGGCAGTTGGGCAGCGCTATTGGAAATGCTACTGCCGCGGCTGCCAATTCAGATAACATTACAGCAACCCAAGTGACTTGTATAAGAATCCCAAGGAAACCCATATCCCCACTATTCGGTATTTTTCCTAGAAGAGGGATAAGAGAGCACCGTGTTTGTGCATGGAAAACATTCCATACATGCTGCTTTTATAGGTGCCGAAAGCATAACTTGCATTCAAACTTGTCAAAAACGCTTAGCGCAGTTTCCTGCTTCCACAGCACCCACACAGTCAACAATTGTGGCCGTGGGTTTCTCTTGTTTCTTTCTTTTGTCAGGGTCACGTTGGAAAAGGGAGTGAAAAAGGTAACGAAAGAGTTTGAAACACAGGCAATAAGCTATATATCACAAGGAACTCGAGTTCCATAAACTCAAGTTTCAAGTGAACTTTTAATAAACTCGAGTTTTAAAAAGTGGTACATTGCTAAATATTTTTCAATTAGTGATAAAACACTAAAAATATTAGTATCTTGCTATTTTTGCCATAAAGACTTGGGTAATATATATATATACACACACACACACACACACATATTAGCCTCATCTAGGAGCTGTACATACATTTCAAGGGTTCAAATGAACCCCCCCCCCCCCCCCCCCCCGACTTGAAAAAAATATATTTATAAATATAAAATATTACTTTACTAATTTAATTTACTTTCAAAAATATTTTTCCACACCCTGATCACATATCAACTTATCCCACAATTAAACAATAACTTAGTGTATTATTTATGTATGGATAACTATGGTTGTGTGGGTTAATAATTATACCATGCAAGTAGGGTTGAGTTCTGTCATTTAGTTTAAAATATTTTATAAAAACAATGACAGATATATAACCACAATTGCATAAAAACAAAAATATTATACAAACTTAACAAAATAAAATAGTCATACTTACATTGACAATAGATAATGACAACTAATAATAAATATCATGAAACGATTTCAAAATATGAAAATTCAAAGAAGGAAATTGTAAAACTTCATGTATTTGTGTGTGCTCTTTTTTTTTTTTTTTTTTTTTGATAACTCAATATATTCAAGTTCTTTTTTATATTAAATTTTGTTTAATTTAAGGTTTCTTAATGACCCCCCTAAAAACCAATTCCTAGAGCCTTCACTGTTTGTAGGTGCGATGAGGTTTTTTATTTTTATTTTTGGTCTAGTGTCTTTATTTTTATTTAAAAAAAAATTTGGATAAGTTTTTTTTTGAAGATATGGATTAATAGGAAAGTGTCCTATTTTGTAGGTATTTTAAGTGGAGTTGAAGGTATATTTTTACCGAGTTATCCTCAAGTTTTTTCTTGTTAAACGTAAGGCTTATGGGTATTTCTGAACCATATAAAAGTCCAGTCCAAAGAGAGAAATCATCTTATAGATAGTACTAGCCTTTGTGCGCGTGCTTAAAGGCTCTTCTATTTTTTAGGTAAATGTTAGTAATTTACACCCGTTATAATTTGAGTAAAGGTTAATACCTAGGGGTGTGATGAAAAAATTATTTCACTCACAAAACTCACAAATTACTTATCAATTCATGCATGTGTTATTGTCACAACTTCCCATTATCATTTGTTATAAAAATTACAACCAAAAAAATTATGATAATTTTTAATATTAACCATCACAAACTTCTGACAGAGAAAAAGGTACTCTATGAGAAGAAAGTTTGTAGATTATGGAAAACAAAGGAAAAAAAAAAAAAAAAGCAATAGAATTTAACAATTTTTGTGGGGGTCTGCCTCAAATTTTATGATTATATTTACTGTGTGAGTTTCAAGACTTTTGAATTTTTTTTGTTGATATCTTTTTGTTTTTGGGTTGGGTTTGCTTCTTCTTTCTATTTTACAATACTGATATAATAAAAATTCATCTTGATTACCACATTTTTCAACTACAAAAATACCTAGAGTTGTGATGAGTGTTCTACAAGAGTAAAATAAGTTTTTCATCTATGAGTGTTTTGCATGTGATGTACCTCTAATTTACCAAACAAAAAATTAATAATTATTCAACAACATGCAAAAAAAAATACCTTTAAATTATATGCTCCACACAGCACAAAAGTTTCAACACAAAAAGCTATCACAATGTTTTAAGTTTTAACTAACACCTTCTAAAACATGTATGATCAGCCATTCCTTATCCACCAATCATTAAATACACATTCTTGATTATCACAATACAGTATTTTGTCACTGAAATTCTATAAAGTTGTTATTTTACTGACCATTCGTTCCATCTACTGTTAAATGTATTTCACGCCGCCTCAGTTCATGAATGTGTCACACACATCTACCGTGAAAAGAATATATTGTTAAATTCTGGGAAACCAAACTGGGAAAAGAGAAGTACCTAGAGAGGGAGGGCCTGAAATCGTTGGGTTCTTCACATCCACATTCAGATTCTACTTCTCTTTAGAGACAAAATATCAACATAGATCCACCAGCATAGGTTAAAACCACCACTTCACCCTCTCTCAATTGTTTATAAGTGGATAAAGCAATTTGAAAACTAACAAGAGAGTGGTTGTTTTGTAAGCAATATATTTTTACCAGATTGTCCCCAAGTTTTGCCCCTACTTGAATGTAAAGTGTATGGGTATTTTTGAACTTACGAAATGTTCATTCCAAACAAGGAAAGTCCATTAAGTAGTAGTATAGATATAGAAAGACCTCGGGTGAATCTTGGCGTTTTTAACTTTTTATTTTTATTTTTTAAGAAGAAGAAGAATGTCTTAACTAGATAGTAAAAAACAAAATGTTATAAGTTTCAAATATTTGTCCTATTCAAAAAAAATAAAAAAATAAAAAAAAGTGAATCTTAAGATATACATAAACATTTTTGGAGTATAACTTTGTATCACACAAAATTAATTGGTATAATTTTGTATCACAAACAGCAAGAAAATTAATTGGTCCATAAAAAGATTAATTGAAATTTAAATGAAAGATAAAATCCTATCATTCATAATTTTAATTATGATAGACATGCAAACACTACATAATTCCATATGAACAATATTATCTTTTTAACTAATTTCATAATAAATTTGCTTATATTATTAGATAATAAATTTATTTTAATTAATTAGAGTTTGCATGATGAAAAAAAAATAATTAAAATAGAATTCACAAGCTAAAATTTTAAATGATTTCTAAACAAAGTAAATTGGAAATTCCAGAAAGTAGGACCCATTGGGCTGATCAGCACTCCAATAAGGAACCGAAGTGTCAATATGGTGGCCTAAGTGTTGATCAACACTCTAGTTGCAAAGTACATAAATTTTCATGTACTAGCCGATATCCCATGCGATGCGCAGTGTATTTGATAAATTTTATAAGAAATTATTTATAACTTATTGATTTCATGAATACTATTATTGTTAGTTATACAGACTCACAGTTAACATTGGCACCTACAAATTTGTTGGTTCATAGGTGTCTTTCTTATATGATTTATGCTTTATATATAGATTCTATGATGTTAATTTCTACATTCTTATATCACTAAGGTCTCTATCTCCACTATATCAACACCTATAATTTTTATGTCATTGAAAGTAGCTTTTCTTTAGTTTCAAAATTGACATGATTAATAAAATTAAGGCACATTAACATTTTGATTGAAGAAAAGTTTGATTTTTAAGTTCGTAATTAAAATAGGGTGAAAATTGAAAGAATGATATCTTAATCAATTAGCTATAAAAACTATTATAATTTCATGATACAACAACAAAAACAATAATGCCATAGTGACATAGTAATATCACAAATTAACCTTCCTAAAAGCAACCAAAACACCAAAAATACTACAAATCCATATCAAGTATATGCATCATACGAAAAACCAAAAATCTAAATTGACACATAATATGGAAAAACCAACCTAAACACATTACAATGCTACATTAGTAAAAATGTATACAAAAAATCTAAACAAAGTGTTTAAGATGAACATAATATTTTGAAAATTAATATACCTCTCAAAAAGGGAACCAAAAGATATTGTGAGAGAAATTATATTGGACAAATGTCACTACAAAAAACTGGGCCTATAGTGGCATTTTCTATAAACGCTGCTATAGGCATATCTATAGTTGTGTTCAAGGAGTCCTATAGTGGCGTTTTAAAATAATGGCTCTATAGTAGCATTTCCAAGGGCCTATAACAACGTTTTTAAAATGCCACTATAGGTCCTGGTTGCCTATAGAGGTCATTAAAAAAAAGGTCAAACGCCACTATAGGCACACTTTTTTTTTTTTTTTTTTCTAAGGGCTATATCCTACAAAAAATTGGACCTACAGTGGCGTTTGTGAAACGCCACTATAGGCCCATGTGGGCTATAGCAACATTTGCTATAGTGGCGTTTACAAATGCGTACCATCACTATAGACCATTTAAAAAAAAAAAAAAAAAGAGCCTATAGCAGCGTTTTAGAACGCCACTATAGCCAGAAACACCACCAAAAAAAATTTTTGATTACAAAAAATTAATTTTTGGTCATCAAAAGTTTTTTTATAATTGAATTAAAATTTTAATTAAATTAAAAGATACAAAACAAAACAAAATACATAAATAAAACAAAATACAAACACTATAGGTAGCCCAGCAAATTCAAAATGAAACACAAACCAACCTAAAAAATTTAAAATCAAACACAACATGCTCACATCCAAAAATTAAAAAAAAAAAAAAAAAATAGCAACTCCACCCCAACACATTCAGCCGCCATAGACCAACCTGCAAAAAGAAATCATCAAATTGATTTTGAATTTTTCACTACTTTCTTGGTTCTACTAACAAAGATATTATCACACTTGAGATAGACCTATCAATAATTACAATAAAAAAGCCAAAGAATTCACAAAAATTAATCAGAAATCTCAGAGACCCACGAAGCAAAGTTGACAGCAAACAAGGAATAGAGCGAAACTATTATCAAAAAATGAATAGACCAAAACAATCATAATTTTTTTTTTTTTTTTTTAATGCTTACCTGCAACTATACAACCAATGGCATCAAACACCATCTACAAATTTGAACAAAATTAGTAAGTTGCAACACCATCTACTAATCCAAAACCCATAAACATTAACACCACCACAAATAAAACAGAAGAAATAAAATCAAAATGGAGAGGAAGAGAAAAGAATCAATCCAGGTGTGAAGTGAAAGAAGAGTGAAAGAAAAAGAAAAGAAGAAAGATGGAGGAGTGGCGTGGAGATAAGTGAGAGAAAAAAAAAAGAAAAGAAAAAAAGAAAGGAAGTCTGAGGCTTGGCGTGGAGATAAAGGAGACATACGGGAGTGGGGGTAGGTGGGTTTTAATGTTTTTTAGGCGTAAATGCACTTTTAGTCCCTATATTTTGGCTTTTATTCCATTTTAGTCCCTACATTTTTTTTTTTTCACTTTTAGTCCCTAAACCAATTAACGCGTGTTATTTTCGTCCTTTCCGTCAGTCAACCGACGTAAATAACTGAGGTGGCAGTCGGAGGAATTAAAATATTATAAATATGCCACATCACCCATGACACATCAACATATAAATTTAAAAAATTAATTTATTAATTTTAACAAAATTAAAAAACATAAAAACAAAATTTAAAACATAAAAATACATCAGAAAATCAAACCCAAGAACACAAATTCAAAATTAAACCCATTAAATCAAATTAAACCCAAGAACATCCATCACCAGCCCACAACCCAGAAAATCAATTACCTTCTTTTCTCACTCTTCTTTCTTCTTTATTCTTTCTTGGACTCTTTCTCGATTTTTTTGCAGTGGATTGGAGGGGCTATGGATCAGTGGTGGGTCTTGTGATTTGGGTGTAGTGGGTTAAGATTTTGGCCGGTGGGTTGAGATTTTGGTCAGTGGGTTGCGATTTGGGTTTCAATGGTGGTGGCTGGCCGATTTGGGTGGTAGTTGGGTTGGTGATTTTCGGTTTGCGATCTGGGTTTCGGTGTGTTGGTCTTGTGTTTTGGTGGTTGTGATCTGGGTTAGTGGTTTTCGGTTTGCTATTTGGGTTTCGGTGTGTTGGTCTTGTGTTTCAGTGGTTGCGATTTGGGTTGGTGGTTTTCGGTTTGCTCACCGTTTGCATGTATTTTGCTCGACGTTTGCTCGCTGTTGGTTTGTCATGGGTTTGCTTGCCGTGGGTCTGGGTTTGCTCACCGTGGTTATGGGTTTTGTTTGCTGTGGGTTTGGGTTTTGCTTGGTGGAGACCATGGGTTGCTTTTTTTTTTTTTTTTTTTTTTTTTTTTTTGGTGTTGATTGTTGATGGTGGATTGTGGGTTGTTGGTGGTGGTGGTGGTGTCAAGTGTGTACTACAACATATATGTTTGGATGAACATCTCAAGTCGTGCTCCACCATTAATCTAGCAAGCTAATGGCTCGCAAATATGGTGCCTTACATGCTAGTTTGAGTTTTTGATTTTCTGGGTTGTGGGCTGATGACAGATGTTCTTGGGTTTAATTTGATTCAATGGGTTTAATTTTGAATTTGTGTTCTTGGGTTTGATTTTTTGATGTATTTTTATGTTTTAAATTTTGTTTTTATGTTTTTTAATTTTGTTAAAATTAATAAATTAATTTTTAAATTTATATGCTGATGTGTCATGGGTGATGTGGCATTTTTATAATATTTTAATTCCTCCAACTGCCACCTCAGCTATTTCCATCGGTTGACTGATGGAAAGGACGAAAATAACACGCGTTAATTGGTTTAAGGACTAAAAGTGGAAAAAATAAAATGTAGGGACTAAAATGGAAAAAACTAAAATGTTGGGACTAAAAGTGCATTTACGTCTTTATATATATATAACTGAATATTTTGGAATATGCCATAATTTTGGTTTGCTGCTGAACCTATTCAGATTATTATTTATATTATATTATTTTATTTTATTTTTGTGCTGGGCTATAGTAGCGTTTTACAAACGCCACTATAGGTCTTTTTTCCTCCTCTAGTCCTTATTTAAAAAAAAAAAAAAAACTGAAAAAAAAAAATGCCTATAATGGTGTTTGTCAAACACCACTATAGGTCTTTTTTCTCCTCTAACTCTTATTATAAAAAAAAATAAAAAAATTTCCTATAGTTGCGTTTGTCAAACGCCACTATAGGTCCTACTCTTACAAGGGCCTATAGTGGTGTTTGTCAAACGCCACTATAGGTCTGTTTTCTCCTCTAGCCCTTATTAAAAAAAAAAAAAAAGTCCCTATAGTGCCGTTTGTCAAACGCCACTATAGGTCCTACTCTTAGAAGGGCCTATAGTAGCGTTTGTCAAATGGGGATTTATATTGGACAAATGTGGAGACAAATAATCATACCATATTATCTAATTTATTGAATTCGACTCTTGTAACTCTGCATTGAAGTTAGTCTTATACTGGAAATTGAAAAGTTTTCTTACTTCTTACCTTTCCCATGACTTTTTAGATCCATTCGTATCAATCCAAAGCATTTAAAGTTATAAATGTATGAATTCTTTGAATTTTATTAATACATTGAAATAAATGCATCTACAATTACTTAATATTTTGACATAAATGTTAAATTTAGATGAGGTAGAAGCCTAAATAAAAAGAATGTCATACAATACACCACTTGGTAGAACCTCATATTCTCTCACAAGAAGTATCTACTTTATATATATATATATATATATATATTTATATTGATGATTAGATACTATGATTCTCTCTATATTCTCTCACAAGAAGTCTCTACTTTCTATATATATATATATATATTTTGATGATTAGATACTATGATTCTCTCTCTCTCTCTCTCTCTCTCTCACATTTTATGGAAAATGAGCATGAGATTATACCACCAATTGCACAAACATTTGACTACAAGAAACGGGATATTCTAGTACCAGTGCACCATTTGGAGATTACACACTGTGTGTGTATATATATATATATAACTTAATATTTCATTATATCTAATTAACCGAGACAAAATTTTATATATGATATGAGAATAAATTTAGTCAAATAACAAATTTGGGTTTCAACGTTTTAAAAATTCAACACAATTTGGAACAACCCGAAATAGTTTGGAATTGAGAGACCAAAATATCTAGAATTCATCTAAAACATCTAAACAATTTGGAAAAGACCGGAACAGGTAAGTGCATTGAATTAAGCACTAGAATAACCTAAATGAAAATTTTTGATCGGAACATAATGGAATTTAAAACCTCGCTAGAAACCCAAAGCTTAGGTTACGAACCCCCCACCCATAGCCACAAAATTCACTTTCTTTTTCTGCATGTTTTCATCACCATTTCAAAGCAGACACACAACGCTTTAGTCTATATGGGAATCATTCATAAACACCAGCCCAAGTAGTTTTAGGATTCATTCCATCCATCAAAACCATCATCAGAGCAATGATTAATGATACTTTCCTCTCTTCAAAGAAAGAATAGGGTCTAACTCCACCTCTTTGGAGTTACGACTAGTGGTTAATTGTTAATTTGAACCAATTAGAATTTATTGTCTTTTTAGATGTTAGGGTCATATTTTTTGTAAATTGGAAAATTCGAGTAAAAACTCACTTTTTTATGTATTTGAGTCTTAATTTAGAGTGTCTAGAAAGCGTTCAAGAAAGATCAATTTAATCAAAACTACTTTAGGTTTGCTCAAATCAATGCTGCAACTGCTGTCTCGACATATAGCTCGGAAGCAGCCGATCCATTGAGGGAATTTATACCTCGACAACTAGCTTGATAACAGTTGATCAATTGAGCCTCAAATTAATAGAATTCTTAGTTCTATTTCTGATGACATGGTAACTTTGGGATTTGTACACTAGGGTTCCAAGATGACTTAAATAGTATTTTTCAGAGCCGTCATCCTATACGCCTCACAAAGAGTTGTTGCAACTTTTGTGTGCTAAGAATTTTGTAATTCTAAGCTACTTCGGATTCATTATAGAAGTTTACTGTTGCGAAGAACTTTGCACCAACAACTACAACTATTTTGGATTGCTATGGCACGTTGATTGGAGATCCGTGCAACTGTTAGCTACATCGTTAGGAGATCTATGCTAATTAATAGAAAAATACACTAAGATTAAAGTCCAACTACGTTAGAGTCGAGCTAGTATCAAGTATTAGTATGTTCTATTGTAGGAATGTATTGATATTTGGGATTGTGTAAGATCTCTATAATTATAACCTCAATTTGATTAGTGGATTTTTCAAGAGTAGTGACCTACATAATCACTCATTGGGGTTTTTCTTGTGAAGGTTTTCCCATTATTTTCTACTACTCACGTTGAACTCTAGATTGGTGATATGGTTATGTTTTTTATTGGACTTTGCATGTAATTGAATTAATTAATCAACTTGTGTAATTAGTTAATTGAATTGGCCGGGGTCAGCTTATTACCCAACATTAGATAACACAACCAAACACTAAACAAAGTTTGAATTAAATTAGGTTTGGCTTTCTATAAATAAATTTCAATTAGTTAAGGTATATCCTTTTCTACAAATTCTCTAATTAAATTTTATTGATTAACACTTATATTAAATAAAGGCTAAATCACAAACTACACTCTCAGATTTTGATATGTTTTCAACTTAGTTCTTTTTTTTTTTCCTTCAGTAATTTAACTTTAATTCGTTTTCAATTTAATTTTCCCATTTGATCCGCCTCCTTGAATTCACTAAAATGACATTGTTTTGGGAAGTGAACAGTCTAAAACTAACAGTGGGATTGGACAAAATTGAAGGATTGAAACGGAGAAAATGAAACTTAAATGATTGATTTGAAAATATGTTATATAATTAAAGAATGTAATTTATAGTTTAAACTTAAATAAATATGTATTACATAAAAATAAATTTTATTTAATTTTCTTGATCATTGCACGGGATACTAATGAGTAGATATGTAATTATAAAAAGTCTTTTTCCTAATTTAATTGAGGAAAAAAAAAATGGATGACATAAAAATGACTTGAATAACATGATTGCTACACGTTCAATCTTACTTGGTTAATTAATAGAGCGACCACAATAACATGATTGCTACACGTTTATTGATTGCCACACATTCAGTTTGCAATCTACATCAAACAATTGTCATAGTCGAAAATTCCAAGATTATAATTTTCCAAGTCTTTGGAACGTAGCTCCAGACAATTACCAAAGACTTGGTGAAAACAATAACAGGCATTAAAGTCTTCTAATCCGTATCACACGTCTTCAAGGTGATGAAACTCGCAGGTTAATTAATGACATACAGAAAGAGCCAGCATGCGTTTTCATGAAGTCTTTGGTCTTTGTTCGGAATTTTTTTTTTTCTTTTTTTGATACCTGATAAACATATTATATTGATGGAGAAAAATAACAGAGGCTAAGCCTCCATAGAGTTCCTACAAAGATTATAGACATGCATAGGGAACCTTTTTTTTGAGAAACGACATGCATAGGGAACCTAGTAGACCAATTTGCAAGCTGTAATACATGGGATATGATAACTTTAGGTACATAAAACAAAATAGCAGTCATTCCTTGATACATTAGCTGCCTAGTGTCCGAGACAAAAGTCTGTTCCTGCCAAGTTGGTACTCTAGCATAGTTAAAAAGTTGGACTGATCTTTTGCAATTGGTCAAAATGATGAGCCTGCTTAGATTGACTTCCTTTGCTTTGATCATTGCTTCCACTATTGCCTCCTGATATGTAAGAACTACAGATTGCCTCCCACTGGTAGAAACTCCTATGAACAGTCTGGTACCTTCCAAGTCAATAGCTTCAAAAGCATATCCATATCTTCTTGTTCTCCTATGCCTATAGGCTAAGGCTGCCACCTTGATTATCGTTTGCCAATGGTGTTGGGTACTGGTTTGAGGTTGCTTCACTAAACCTGGTCTTGGATTTAGCACAGAATCTTTAAAGGCCTCCTTGTACCTTTATGATCAAAAAGACATGGGAAGTTGTTGTCTTGACTATTAACCTGCACCTTACGTATCACACGTCTTCAAGGTGATGAAACTGGCAGGTCCGTTTGGACTGAGCTTATTGTTGCTGAAATTGAAAATAAAAAACTGAAAACTAAAAATACTGTAGCAAAATAATTTTTAAATGTGTAAAAAGTACCGTGAAACTCATTTTTAATATTTTTAATGTGTGAACAGTACTGTTACAGTACGTGAACAGTATTACTACAGTGCATAACCAGTAATTTTTGTCTCTACACAGTAAATTTACTGTTCATGCACTGAAAAAAAAAAAAAAACAAAAATTAAAACGTGAACGTTGGTTTCAACTGACAAAGAGCCAGCATGCGTTTTCATGAAGTCTTTGGTCTTTGTTCGGAACTGTCAAAGATATGGGAAGTTATTGTCTTGACTATTAACCTGCAGCATACGTATCACACGTCTTCAGGGTGATGAAACTGGCAGGTTAATTAATGACATACAGAAGAGCCAGCATGTGATTTCATGAAGTCTTTGGTTTTGTTCGGAACTTTCATAGACATGGGAAGTTATTTTCTTGACTATTAACCTGCAGCATACGTTTTCAAATTTTAGTTGTGATAGCCTAGTATTGGCTGTTTATAATTTCAGTATACGACTACAAAAGGTTCTAAATACTATTGAATTTGGTGGGTCTAAATATTTTTTTCTTCCATACAAATTGATGAAAAATTGAGATGAAAGCAATGAACAAGAATATGAAGGTAAAAGACTTCTCCGTTATGAAAAGAGAACTAAGAGATTTAGTGAAACAAAAAGAGAAAAAAGAAATAGATAAGTATGTAAGAGAAAATTTGATGAAAAAGAGAGAATCAATCTCCGATTCATTGAATTTATTTATTTACATACAAGAGCTTGGCATAACTGCTCATCTTTGTTACCATATTTCATAACATATTATTAACTACCCTAACAATCATAACTAACTTAACAGCTTCCTAACAGAAACGCAAGTGCTACAATTTGTTTTAGCTATTCTTTGTACAACGATAGGTCGTTTACTAAGGACTTTAACACAGATAGTGTCAGAGCCAGATTTTACTTTAGAGAAGACAAGATTAAAATAAAAGTAAGACAAAAATAATTCCAAAAATATTAATATAAATAAAAAACAATTAGCTAAATTAAGCAAGACTTGGTCAACATAAAAAATATACGGTAACGTAAGCTATAATATATATATATATATATATATATATTTGGTATTTCCTGTTAGATTTAATATAATTATTTTTGTTAAATTGTACAATTTTTGTATTTTTAAATCATTTTTAAAATATCAATGTCAATTCCTTCTATTGTAGTTGTAGGGGGTGTTCAGTCCAACAATAAATCGCCTACAACCGCACATTCTTGAGCATGTACAACTACTCATTTCTTTATTAACAAAAGAAAGACCATTTGGAAAAAGGAGGCTCTCTCTCTCTCTCTCTCTCTCTGTGTTCATCCAGTCTCTCTTTGCTCATCCGGCTCCGTTTGTTCGTGCAACTCTCTTTCACAATTTGAACTTATTCTTTCATGTTGTTCACTAACTTAGCCATCAAAGCCTCCACAATCAACCCCAAGGTTGGTCATGGAGAGATGAGTTTCTCTTTGGTATTTCAAGTTCATAGGTCCACGGTCACAACACAATCCAAGGAGGAACTTATAAGCGTCATCCAATGCGATGCCAATCCTTATTTGTGCAGGTCTTAGATGGTGTCTAACTTCATCCGAGCTTTCCTTCAATTAATAAATTTATTATAGGAAGATCAACTCCAATTTGGACCCACTACAATAGATCTTTTTTAAAATAAATATTTAAAAAACAACAATATATACAATTTGGCACATTTAGTTGAGATGTTTGGATAGTATTCCATTTTATAACTATAAGGCTACGTATATAGTACAAATAATAATTTTTTTTCCTTGACTATTGTAGGAGAGTTCAAAATATTATCAATAATAAAAAAAAAAAAATTTAGATATGATGTTATTATTTTGCACACAAACATACATACATAAATATATACATTAAAAAGCATTTAAATAAAAGGTGGGAAGAGGGTTAGGACGAGGTCCCCCCACAAAACCCTAAACTCCTAGCTCAACCCTTCAACATACTATAATGCGACTTGTAGTTTAGAACATTAGCATCCGAAAATGCACAAAAAAAAAAAAAAATTTATTTTACATCCTCAAATACTACTATATCTATTTTACCAATTCCTTTTACAATTCACCTTACATTCTAGTTTTTATTTTTACATACAACTCAATAAAATAATATAAAATAGCTAATAAAATGTATTATTTTCTTTCTTTTTTTCCACTCACTTTTTCTCTTCTTGGACATACAACCACACATTAAAGTAATATAATTTTTTTACAACCTTAATAAGGTTGCATATACTCTTTAAGCATTTGAGTTTCTTTCTTTCTCTCTCTTGTATTTTTCTTTCTTTTTTCAAAAACCCAACTCAACTCTTTTTATCGCTCTCATTCAAAAAACAGTCATAAATACATTTTCAAGTTTTAACAACAATGGAGGAGGATGGTAATCAATGGCATGACCCACTTCTGCTCACCGACGTTTCTTGGCAAAACCAAAGCTCCAGTTCTCACTCTCACTCTCACTCACCCTCTCACTCTCACTGTAAGTTCTTTCAATTTCACTTTTCTCTCTCCTCACAAATCATTTCATGCAAATCACTTCTACTATGGCTGATCAAGATCCATTTGAGGGTAATGTGGCTAAGATCTTTGTACTTATTTGACTCATTTTTCTTTGCTTTCTCTGCAAAACCATGCTTTAGAATTGTTAGTAAGATCCCTTTTCTATGCTGTTTTATTAGTATTACCATTCTTACCCTTTACCTCCTTTTGTACAGTAGCGATATTGTCCCCTTTCCTCCACACACTCTTCAAAGTTTTAGAATTCTGAGTTGCTGCCGCCGTCGAAGTACTATTTGTGTTATTTACAACCCTACTCTCACTCCTACTCCCCGGCTTACTCACCCTCGAAGTTTCTAACTTCTCTGCCTTCTCCAATACCTCTCCAAGCGATTCGATCACCTTATTCCTCTCCTCAACAACCCTCAACTTTCCATCACCATCATCAGAATCCCCATTGATTCTTGATGGTTCCCAAGTAGACCCCGACGACATCAAAACTGGCTTAGGAGTCGGCTTACGTAGAAAACCAACATCACTATCATCACTTTTAACTCCTCTATAGGTGTTACTTTGTTCAGAAACCAAGTCAGTAGCTGCTGTGGCAGAATATTTACACACAGACAATGACACACAATGCCACCTCTTCTTCTTAACCCAGTTCCCTTTTGACAAACAACCTCTCCTCACCAATGAGTAGTGTGACCTTTCGGAAGCCAAACTTCCAAAACTGGCCATATAAGCCAGAGAAACCATTGTTCCTTGCATACTTCCTACTATTATTAACATAGGGGTCTATAAAAAATAGTCCCCAACAACAACCCGAATTCAATCCTTTCTAATTCCTTATATCATATCCTCCACCCTCTACAAATCTCAGGTGGTCAATTAGCTGAAAAGTTGATATTTTCAGTTCAGAAACAAATAGAACAAACAAAATTCAAGCTACCCAGAAATGAAATTGCCCCCAACAAACTATATATTTAAATATAAATGATGACACCCAATAATTTAAAAAAGAAAAAAACAGTATTAGTATCTTACCTCTCCCAGAAAGTTGTGATTTTTTTGGTGAGAGTGGATGCAAGACCGTTCTGGGAATCCTATGGTTTTAGATACAATGTTGTCTGTGTGAAGAAAGGCAAGTGAGGACTGAAATTTGGGTACATGTGGATGTGGAGAGTTAAGGGGATAATATTATGGTGTGGGAAAGAAGAAGCTAAATTTGGTTGAGAGGGAATATATGTGAAAATCTGTGTGGCTGCTTCTCTGCCTATCAATGTGTAATGTCATGCGATGATAAGGCTGTGCCTTGTTTTGTTTCTATGGTCCATGCCTTTGCGGTTTTTCTTTTTTCTCTTTTTTTCTACCTGTAATATAAGGGATAATGGCGTAACCAGTTTTCCACCACTAGATCAGGGTGATTGATTACAGCCATTGATCTAAGGGAACTAGCAACAGTCCACCTCAACAGTCAAACTCGTGGTTTTTTTTTTTTTAGTTTTTATTATTATTATTATTATTATTAAAAAATTGATCATTTTGTTGTTGTTGTTGTTTGAGTAGGCAGTGGAATATGGATGTTTGTTTTGCAGTCTTATGTTATCTCTTCGGTGCCTGCTGCTGAATTGGTATGGAAATTGGATTTGGGGTAAAGTGGTTTTCGTTACAATTCCAAGTAAGAACTCCGTAATAAATATAAAAGGAGGGAACATTATATCACAATACTTAATAATTACCCACGAAAACAGAGAACTAACTAGGTGTTTACACTTTAAAGTAAACTTGTGTTGATTTGGTGTGGTTAAATGTTTTTAGGACAAAATTTAGTTACGAAACTAGTTATAGCTTAAAACTATAATCTTAGTTAATAAAATAAAAATTACTATATATCTTGAAAATCTAATAGATGAATTACATGTTCTTTATACTTTTAATATGCATGTCAAAATTTATGTCAATCGGATATTATTTACTATATGATCTATAAACTTATATTTTATTTATAATTTTAAACTAAAAAAAACTTACAATTTAAACAATTTATTGATGATATAGCTATTAATCTCTAATTTTCTAAAAATTTTACAAGCATGAAAGATATAAGAAGAAATTGTAATCCAATGGTGAATTTGTCAAAATTCACCTCTAATAAAAAGATATTGAGTAAGATTATTGTTTAAGATTACAACCAATTTTATAACTAAATTTTGTGAATGTTTTTATGGATACTATAGTATTTTAACTTATTGTGTTGGATCCTATTGATGTATGCTTTTATCACCGGCACAAACCACAATAAAACAGGGATTGCGTATACAATGAAAGTAAGGATGGTGGGTTGGATGTGTTTAGGCCCAAAAAGGTAGTTGGGTTGTTGTGGGCCAATGGTACTCAAATAGATTTGGGCCGGCCAAGTATTGAAGAATCAGCTCCAACGTTTATGCCAGCTTTGAGTGACAAAGGAGCAACGTTGGCAGTGTAACAGCCATACAGTTTTGCATAAGTTCGTGGTGAGTGAGAGTGCTAAACTACTAGTATGGAGTAGTTAATAACAGCTTCCAGAATCTGTACACGTAGGTACATATCATAGATATATAGTATAGATCTCTCATCTCTGTCTCTATCTATTTGGTTTATTTCATGCATGAATGAATGAAGCTTTTGGTTGTGAATCAGCGCGCTTTCACAGTAATGGCATCACCGCTGAGGCTGAGATCAATAGCCCGCAAGGCTTGTTTGCGTTGTTATTCTTCTTCTGCTTTGAAACGGGAAGGTGGGGTTTCCATGGTTCAAGGAGCTTCCAGAGGAATTGGCCTTGAATTTGTGAGCTTTCTTTACTTCCTCTTTCATTTTCTTCTTTATTGGAGTACAACATTTCTCTATAAAAAATTTACTTACCATTTTAACATTGATTGCTCAAGTGAAATGTTAAATTTTGATGGCATTCTGTTAATGTTGCATCCTGCCAATGCTAATCAAAGCAAAGGAAGAAAATTAAAGCTTCTTCCTAATTTAGAGTTAATTTCAGTCAACAACTATTAAGTGTGTGCATGTTTTGTGATACTGAATGTCCAACTCAAGTTACGAAAATTAAAGTCAAAGGTTAAGTTCAAGATATAAAAAAGTGGAAATAACCAACTATTAAATTTTTTTATTTTAATTTTTATAATTCGATAGTTACAATAAGGGGGTGGGATTTGAAACTGTATGTCTCTATTGGAAATACCATAAGGTGTCATTTTAGCTACAAGGCTATTGGCTAATTAGGGGTTTGTTTTGTCAAAATTACCAGTTGTCCTACTGCCAACATGTGGGATTTTTTACTTTTTAAATGGGAGGTAGAGAGGGGAAGACTTGATCTTGAAACTACTTACTTTGATAATAATGATAAATTAATAGTTGTCCCAAAAGTTTAAGCTGCTAGGAAATATGATTTTAATCACTAAATCATTGTTTTAAAACATGGTCTTAGGACTTAGGAGTTAGGACCCCTAATTGCATTGGCATTGCAAGTTGCAGCAAACTCAATACCAAGGGCCCTGCAAAGTGCCATTTATCTCACCAAAGAGAAGTATCATCCCCATTTCCAATCCAGTGCTTAAGAAAAGGCCTAGTTGTATCCTTTAAAGTTTAAACCCCAGAACTTTCTTTCAGCACTAAGAGCATTGAAAAGGTTAAGGAGATAATCCTGAAGCTAATTGCATCTCAAAACATAGGTTTTTAATCCAAGCAACCCATGGATATCCAGATAGAGCGAATAAGGAGAATATTATATTTCTCATTACTAAGGATTTTTTCCAATCACCGTTTTTTCTAAAACCTAAACCATCCTCCATGTTTTGATAATTATAAATAAATAAATCCAACTAAGCTTAGCCCCAAAAGCTTTTTCTGAAGCTCCCTGCCACAAGAAAGCACAGAAGTTTTAGTCAATAGCCTTTATGACCTTTGGGGGAAGAATGAACTTTTTCAGTAGTGTTGTGTTTAATATTTTGTACTTAGATTTTTATGCATTGGTGTATTGATTTAAATATTTTCAAAAGTAATGATTTTAAGAGGAGGCTTTACTTGTCAAGTAGTGGAAATTTCACCTGTCAAGATGTGGAAAAATTTGTCTTGTTCCCAAATTGCCTTCTTGTCCTTTTTGGCCTACTCCAATGTGGGTGGTCAATCCACAGTCATTGTCTTTGTTACTCTGGTATAAACCTTGAAGCATGTTCTGAGCTCTGGTTTAGTGTGCTTTGGTTGTTTTCTGGTTCTACCAATAAGTCTGCTGCAAAATTGCTGGTCATGATTAGACAAGAGTGTTAGATGTCTTTTGGAAGCCACCATTAAGGGTGTATAGGTATAACAGTTGCTAAGTGATTCTTTAATTTTTCAAATGAATAAAAAATCTTCCACTGTGTAATTTATATGGCTCCCTCATGAGTTTATGGAGTAGTAGTTACTAAAATTTAATTTTCTAGTTGTTTTTACAAAGGGAGATAAGTTGTTTAAGGGTGCCAAAGTTGAACGTCTTTAGTTACTGATTATTATCCTTGTGGCTCTTCCATGATCTTATGAGCTTGTACTTTTAGCATTTCTAATTTCTACTGTGTTGCATTCTCGCTCTCTTTTTTGTCAGATATTGCTTCATTTTGAGTGTAAAGAGTCTGAAATTAATGGAGCATCAGAACCATTGTCAATATTCATTAAATTAGATTTCTAGGTATTTGAGTTGCATTGTTTCTGCCATAATCTGTAGGTGCTTGCGCTCTGATCAAGTACTTCTATTCCTGAATTAAGTGAATTCCTCTGGTGCAACAAGAACACAGAAATCTCATTTTGTTTTTAGAGTTTGCATGCATTAAATTGAGATTGACTTTACCAAAACCATTAAGAGATAGGAATTAAATCAATGAAGCATTAATTTAAGTAAATCCTTGTAATAATGTGACTTATTTTCTACCTCATATAGGTTAAGCAGCTGCTGGAGAAGAATGAGAAAGGACATGTTGTTGCTACTTGCCGTAATCCTGATGCGGCATCAAGGCTTCTACATCTGAAAAATAGATTTGCTGAAAGACTTAGCATTCTACCATTGGATCTGACCATTGAAAGCACCATAGAGGTTATATGACCACTTACTCAAAGGGAAAACTTTTCATTTTGACCTTTCCAAGACAATTTTTGTACTTTTCCAGTTTGGTACCTTTCAACTATCTAAATCTATTAACCTTGATTCAGTAGACTGATGCAATCAATAATTTTTCTTTTACTACAATCATTATTTTTCAATGATATTGGTTTTGCACTTTTGAGATTACTTGGAAAATTCTTAGGCCTTTGGTAGAAATGCAAAGTAAGTATAGAAAAATTGGAGGTCTATTGATATAGGTGTTGAAAGGTTGTTTAGTTTGGTTTTGTCCAAAAAAAAAAAAGGAAGAAAGAGAGGAGAGAAAGGTTGTAAGATTTGCAACTTTTGCTTCCTTTTTTTTTTTTTTTTTTTTTTTGGGGTCTTTTCAATGATATAGTACATTAATAGTTCAGATAATAGAATTCCCAGTTATAGGCAACAAATTTTAGTATTTTTTATATACCCTGATAGTATGTCACATTTCAGGCATCTGCAAAGTCTATTAGAGAGAGATTTGGTTCTTTGAACCTTCTTATTAATGCATCTGGAATTCTCTCAATACCTGATGTGTTGCAACCAGGTACAGCTTGTTTCATTGTTTGAAGCATGATTTCCAGACTAGTAGTGGCTTTGACATATGCAATAAAATTTCTAGTTGTGAACTGAAACTAAGATATTTTGTTACATTATTTTACTTTTTCTATTAAAGCCCGGCAGTTAATCATATTCTTCTATTTGCAGTACAGAAACAACATTGACCAAAGTAGAGAAATCATCTTTGCTTCTTGCATATGAGATTAATGCTGTTGGTCCGATTATGGTGATCAAGGTATGCTCATTAAAAATTTTCATTTTATTACTGTGTTTGATGTTGAATAAAAAGGTTTTAGTAGACCAATGCCCGCATCCTGTTAGGTGTGTTTGTTTCATTAAGTTGGAACAAAATCTCTAAAGAATATTTTTTGAGTGATATTCAATGAGATGAAAATGTAGTCCATCATTTGCTTGTTTCTGTCCATAATGGGAAAATACAACTCATGAACCCGTACAGGATCAAACTGTTGACCTTGCCCTCCACCCACCAAATGTTCCAAAGACCATTGAAAGGATGATTCTGTTTCTGTTATATATTCTTAAACAAAAGAGTGGAAGAAGACTTCTTCACATTGTGGGATTGGAAAGACATCTAGATCTAGCATGAAGAGATGCATATAAATCAGCTAATCTCATGTTAATTGTCACTATTGCTCTCCACAGATAATATCTGGATGCAGAAGCTGCTTCTTAATTAACTGCTTTCCCCAATAATCAGTGTAATTGTTTTTGCAATAAGCCAGTTATTGGAATGTTTCTATTGGAAGTTTTGATTGCAATTGGGCTTGTTTAACTACTATTTTGTTTAAGCTTCTTTGACACTGTATAGCTTATAGTATAACTAAAAACTGTGGTGTGTGATTTGTACTAGCAGCATATGTGGCCACTCCTAAAGGTTGGCGGAGGCTCTGGGACAGAAAGGGATGTCGCAGTTGTGGCCAATTTGAGTGCCAGGGTGGGATCCATTGGAGACAATCACCTAGGGGGTTGGCACTCCTACCGATCTTCAAAGACGGCACTTAATCAGTGTATGAATTCTTCCTTGAAATCTTAACATGGATTTTCTAGTTCAAACACTGCAAACTTAAATTTGACTTTTTAAGGGGAAAAAAAAAAAAAAAAAAAAAGGAGTTGATCCTTGACCACTTTGGGTTAAAGCTGCAATATGAATGAATAGAAGAGATCATTTCTTGAGCACTTCTCTAAGAACATTGCCTCAAGCAGTTGGTATTTTCAGATCTGAAACATCCTTTTCAATGGTTCTAGTTGAAGCTTGAGATAAGAGCCTTATTTTTTAATGTTGTTTTCTATGGCTATTTAAAAAGTTGCACCAGCAGGGCTACTGTCATATGTTTCATCAACATATTCCCATTCTTTTATTCAGATAATTGTTTTAATACATATGCCCTATTTAAGACATGTCATTGAACATGTTGGTTATTGTTGTATTGGTAAGTTCAATTGCAAACATGTATCAATAACCACATTGTCAAATGAAACAAAAACAAATAAATAGTGGTTCTGATGAACTATTAAATTCTTTTCAACTGATGCTTGCAGTGACAAAAACTGTGTCAGTGGAGTTTGCACGAAAAAAGGATCCTATTATATGCATTTTGTTGCACCCAGGCACAGTGGACACTGATCTTTCTAGGCCGTTTCAAAGAAATGTTCCAGAAGGCAAACTATTCACCAAAGAGTTCTCGGTTCAGAAGCTCTTAGGCATCATCAACAATGCAAAGAGACATGACAATGGCAAGTTTTTTGCCTGGGATGGCCAGGAAATTCCTTGGTGATTGGTCATATTCATTATAGGCATGCAATATTAAATAATTATATTTGAGTTTGAAATTTTTGGTCATTAATCTCAATTGTTTTGATTAATAATTTGTATCTGTTAATAAATTAAGAGAACTATTGACTCTTCAATTTCTTCCTTTGTAACTCCATTGGTTCTCTGTTTTTTACTCTGACGTAATTGCTATCAGAAAGTTAATAACGGCTTTTTTGTCGTTTTCAAAATGTGTGCAAAAATTTTCAGTCATTGGGTTTTTTTGGGAAAAACTTACCGACTGATGATAACTGAAATTGGTGGCACAAATGAATCAGCTTATAGACTGGTGACTGAACTGAGGAGGATCACACTTCAGTTGAAACTTTAACTTAATATTTATATATCAGAATTCAATCCTATGATTGGATTTTCTTTTGGTTAAACTTTTCACTCGATAAGGATTTGGTTATTCAACTTTGATTGTTGTCATTGTCCATGTTATATTGTTCCTAGCTTGGTGGACTCATTTTTCTTGTTATTGAAGATAAATCTGTTGCTATAGCTGTGAAGCACCTTTACAGATGATTTTTAGTTTCCGTTGGGCAATTTCTGTCACTACTAAAACATTATTGAGCTAGTAAAATGATGGTCCTCTCTTTCTCCCCTGTTACATGGACACGTGGTATTCATTTGATTTTTAAATGTCACATGTTTTACATCTAAATAAAAATAGGATCTTCTAAATAAATAAATAAATAAAGGAGAAAATTAGAGGATTCAATGAAAAGAGATCTTTATCCCATTGAAATATTTTCTTCATATTACCTATCAAAAAATATATATTCTCTTCATATGGAAAATTTCAATTATTTGAGTTGATCTTAGGCCCAAGTAAAAGGCCAATAACCTTATGGGCTCATGTTAAATCATGAAGGGGTCAATTTATTCATTCATATATAACATGACAAAAAATTGGTTTCTTACCTATTAGAAAAAGTTCTCATTTTGCAACTTTATCTCAAACAAAGGAAAAAAGATAACCTAAGATGATGACAGCCCTCAATGTATAGTTTTGGACCACTTTTTTTAACTCAAAATATGTTCATTTTTCAAGCTCTCACTGAAAATTAGGAAATACAGAGTCAATAATTAGGATCCTCTAGAATTTTTATATGTTAATTATGATATAAGGTTTTTACAAAGAGAATATTTGAAAAGAGAAACTGTGGAAGAAGAAAGCTATATTATTTATATGTTACTCATTTACAAGTGAATACATCTCTCTCTCTCTCTCTCTCTCTCTCTCTCTCTCTCTATATATATATATATATATATATGTAAGCGACTAAATCTCTCGTTTCGAAATGAGTCAAATAAGTAAAATAATTTCACAAATGCGAATTTATATTTATGATTGTGTGGTACAATTCTCTGTGATTACAAAAGAGTTATCCTCTGATTCGATCTCCTTAAAGGATTTGTTGATTGGATTTGTGATGATGTGATTTTGTTTTGAACACAAGATATCCTTCAATTTGATTGAGGAATGGATCGAAGATCTTTGGAACAGAATTACAATGAATCTCTGGCTATGAGCTTGTTAGAAATTCTTTGTTCTTCGTGTTCTTTGTGTTCTTCGTGTGTTCTTCGGGCGTTCGTCGTCTTCGAAGGTTTGTTGTGGAAGTTCTCTGGGGCTTTAGAGGCTTGAATCCGTGGAGCTTCACTGATTTGTGGTTGTTTAAGGTTTCTGGAGGCTTTTGAGCTTGATTCCAGTGAACTTTGAGATCTAGGCAGATAGTTTGGATGATTCTGCTTCGAATGTTCTTTGTATTTGAAGATTTGTGGTGGAAGTTCTTCGGGGCTTTAGAGGCTTGAATCCGTAGAGCTTCACTGATTTATGATTTGTTGATGTTTTCGGACCTTTGAGCTTGATTCCCGCAAACTTTAGGATCTAGGCAGATGATCTGGATGATTTTGCTTTGAATGTTCTTCGATTTTGGGGTTGAAGTTCTTGAAGTTCCTGGAGGCTTCAGGGCTTGATTCCAGCAGAGTTTTTTCACTTCTCAATTCTGGTCCTCTGGATCTTGGTCCTCTTGAATGTCTCAGGAAGGCTTCTATTTATAGGAGTTTTGGGGTGGGTGAGCGACACGTGGTGGAACTTGATTGGTGACACATGTCACAGCCTGATTGGTCCGCTTGTGTCATCACTTACACGTGCTGGACTGCTTGAGTCATCGCTTACACGTGCGAGGCTGCTTGAGTCATCGCTTACACGTACGAGGCTGCTTGCTTACACGTGCGCTGATGCGTGATTGGTTCTTGCATGACACTTGGCAAATTTCTATTGGCTTTTGAATAGTGATAGAAAAACCTAGCAGCAATACATGGTGCTTTGTAATTGGCTGTATTTTGTGGACTTGGTAATGTGATGTGTCAGCTTGTGATAGGTCGGGAATTTTCCCTCTCTACAATATATATATAGCAAAATTAGTTTGAAAGAAGACAAACAAAAAGAAGATAAGAAAGAATCACCTAGTACATGTATACTTGTCTAGCTATCATGAAAATTAGAAATAAAAAAGAAAATAAGGACATTAGGTGTCCCCACAATACATATAATAACTTTTATATTTTATTGGGTAGCATGAGCTTGTGGTATGAGATATTCCTTTACTATTTGCAAATAT
Source organism: Quercus lobata (assembly GCF_001633185.2). NCBI lineage: Eukaryota > Viridiplantae > Streptophyta > Magnoliopsida > Fagales > Fagaceae > Quercus > Quercus lobata. The sequence goes on along the minus strand of NC_044907.1, from coordinate 73,046,975 downwards.
TCACGACGCTTCTTGCATGCTTATCTTATCCCTTTTAAGAAGTCTTAAAAGAATGTCAATTCTAAGATCAATCATGTATTATATATATAAAGATCAATCAAGTGTTGTTGGAGTGGGTTTGTGGCACATGGGTTAGATGGTGCCTCATGAAACAAAATTTCCCTGCTTTAATTGAATTAAAGCTTGGGCTAATGAATCCGGTGGCTATTTTTTTTTTTTTTTTTTTTTTTTTTTTTTTTTTTTTTTTTTTAAGTCGAATGTCTTTCCATTAGGGATGGCAATGGGGCGGGGCGGGGCCGAAGGATGGGATCTTCGTCCCCGCCCCGCATGGTTTTGTCTTGCCCCATCCCCGCCCCGCTCCGCATGACAGGGAATACTTTCTCACCCCATCCCCGCCCCTTAGGGCCCCGCGAAGCCCCGCCCCGCCCCGTAAAACTCTACTTTTTGTTAATTTGCCCTACAACTAGTACAATTTTTTTAATAAAACTTATTTTATTAATAAAAATATACTTGAAATTACAAATTTATCCCATCAAATCAAATCAATTTTTAGAAAAAATTGAATAATATATCCAAGTGTTTAACAAGACAATCATAAAAATAAAATAAAAATCTCATATTATAACACATAACAAAATAAAGATAGAGAATCACATTGGGTAGAATAAAATATGCTAATATTAATATGTTTGTTTAAATAGTAGGGTTTTAGGGTATGAAAAATTTACAATTATAACCCTTAGTAATGCGGGGCGGGACGGGTCTAAAAGGTCTAAACCCATCCCCGCCCCGCCCCATAGTGCGGGGCTAAAATCTTGCTCCATCCCCACCCCATTGTCTTTGCGGGGCGGGAAAAAATTGCCATCCCTACTTTCCATGCCCGAAAAAGTTGTTTCAGCCCAAAAAGGAAAAGGACTCCTATTTTTCCTTTTTGGGCCCCATTAACATTACGCACTTTCAAATTTAAAATTGGCAACGGTCATCTATTCCAAATAACTCAGATTCATCCTCAAAACGAAATCAACGGCATCCCAAAAGCAAGTAACCAATACTTTCGCTTTTTACTCTCTCTCTGTAGAGATTCAAAAGCATTTGAGTTTCTTTCTTTTCTCTTGTATTTTTCTATCTTTCTTTTTTCAAAAACCCAACTCAACTCTTTTTATCGTTCTCATTCAAAAAACAGTCATAAATACATTTTTAAGTTTTAACAACAATGGAGGAGGATGGTAATCAATGGCACCGACGTTTCTTGGCAAAACCAAAGCTCCAGTTCTCACTCTCACTCTCACTGTAAGTTCTTTCAATTTCACTTTTCTCTCTCCTCACAAATCTTTTCATGCACATTCTCTCACTTCTTAATCTCCCTCTCTTTCATTTCTTTACAGACAATTCGCCTCTTTTGCCCAGCTATCATATGCAAACTTCTACTATGGCTGATCTAGATCCATATGAGGGTAATGTGGCTAAGATCTTTGTATTTATTTAACTCATTTTTCTTTGCTTTCTCTGCAAAACCATGCTTTAGAATTGTGTAATGGGTCAATTTTAAAATTAAAGCTTGGATGCTATAAGTAGGCTAAAAAATCCAATGACCCATTTGACAATTTTGTGATTGAGAAATAAAATATTCGTATATCAGAATTTAATTCTATGATTGGATTTTCTTGGTTAAACTTTTCACTCGGTAAGGATTTGGTTATTCAACTTTGACTGTTGTCATTGTCCATGTTATATTGTTCCTAGTTTGGTGGACTCATTTTTCTTGTTAATTGAAGATAAATCTGTTACTATAGCTGTGAAGCACCTTTCAGATGATTTTTGGCTTCTGTTGGGCAATTTCTGTCACTACTAAAACATTATTGAGCTAGTAATGATGGTCCACTCTTTCGCCCCCATTAGATGAACATGTGGGCATTTGATTTTTAAATATCACATGTTTTACATTTAAATAAAAATAAGAGTAGTGGGTTCCAGTTAGTTTAACTGATAAAGTCTCTGATAGTTAAATAAAAGATCTGGGGCTGAATCCCCGTCTACATAAAAAAACTTATTGGTGACTTGGTCTGATGATACGCCATAGGTTGATATTCTCTCTCTCTCTCAAAAAAAAAAAAGAAAAAAAAAAGAGTAAATTAGAGGATTCAATGAAAAGAGATCTTATCCCGTTGATCTTTTAGGCCTAAGTAAAAGGCCAATTACCTTATGGGCTTGTGTTAAGTCAGTTATGAAAGGGTCGATTTATTCATATATAACATGACAGAAAATTGGTTTCTTACCTATAAGAAAAAGGTTCATTTTGCAACTTGTTCTCAAACAAAGGAAAAAAGATAACCTAAGATGATGACAACCCTCAAGGTATGGTTTTGGACCACTTTTTAAACTCAAAAGATGTTCATTTTTCAAGCTCCCACTGAAAATTAGGAAACACAAAATCAACAATTAGGATCCACTAGAACTTTTATATGTTATAAATGGTATAAGGTTTTTACAAAGAGAACATCAAAAGAGAAACTGTGGAAGAAGAAAGTTATATTATTTACCAGTTACTCCTTTACAAACGAATACATCTACATATATGGCAAAAGTCGTATGAAAGAAGTCAAACTAAAACAAGATAAGAAATTATGGCTTGTTTGGACCACCATGATTTTGAGTGATATCACTCAGTTTTCATCACTGAGTTTCCAAAACGCGTGGGTTCCATCGAAAAAATCTTGTTTGGCTTGGTTTTTGGGTGATGTTTCCATCACTCAAAACTCAGAAATTTAAGTGATGGATGATGGAAACTAGAAACATAATTTTGGTGTTTTCAGTTTCTGAAATATGAGTTATGGTGGCAAAAAGTGAGTTATGTGGCTGAGTTATGTGACCAAACAATAATTTTGGAGTTTTTGAGATAAAGTGAGGTTTGGGTTATGAGTTATGGGTTTTGAGTTTGAGTTATGAGTATTGAGTTATGAAAATTGTATCATGGCCAAACCAAATGAGTAGTTCTCTAGCTATCATGAAAATTAGAAATAAGAAGCAAATAGGGATATTAGGTGTCCCCACAATAAATAAATAAATAAATATATATATATATATATATATAAATTAACTTTTATATTTTATTGTGTAGCATGAAATGGTGGTATGAGATATCATTTTACTATTTGAAAAGATCCACAATACTTCTCACATGCTTATCTTATCCCTCTTGGGAACCTTTAAAAGGATGTCATTTTTAAGATCAATCATGAATTATTACCTCTCTCTCTCTCTCTCTCTATGTATATATAAAAGATCAATCATGTCTCGTTGGAGGGGGTTTGTGGCACATAGGACATGGTGCCTTTGAAACAAAATTTCCCTGCTTTGTATTAAAAGCTTGGGCTAATGAACCTGGTGACCATTTTTCAAGTCCAATGTCCCTCTCCACCCACCAAATTTTCCAAAGACCATTGGAAGGATGATTTTGCTTCAAAAGTGTGGAAGAAGACTTCTTCACATTGTGGGATTGAAAAGGCATCTAGATCTAGCTTGACAAGATGCACATAAATCGGCTTATCTCATGTTAATTGTCACTATTGCCCTTTACAAATAATATCTGGATGCATAAGCTTCCTCGAGCATTTGCATCAATATGTGTAAAGTTTTGCAAAATAAAAAAAGTTGCTCATTTTACACATTTTGAGCAAAAAAAAACCCACATCAGTGGGTGTAAAATTATGCATTTATGCACAATTATTATAGTAACCATGCATATATACCCTTAATCAAACCCAACCCAAAATCATCATCTAAAATAAAAGTATAAAACCCAAATTGTAAAAGAAGAAGAGGACAGAAAAAGATTCTCAAAAAAAAAAAAAAAAAAACAAAAACAAAAAAGGAGAAGAAAGAGAGGCAGAGATAGAGATAAGGACAAGAAGAAGGGAGTGTATTTAGAGAAAAATGTAGTAAGTGTTAGGTGGGGTAGGTGGAAAATAATAAAAAAAAGTAAGAAAAAAAATACTATTTTAATAAATAAATAAAAAAGTGTGTATAATAGATAAACTGATGTGTGTGTTTCTATAAAGTGTCTGTATAAAATAGAAAAAAGTGGATTTTTATGCTAAAATAGATGGAAAAATTTAGACGGATTGATGCAGTTACTCTAAGCTAATTGCTTTCCAATAAACAATGTAATTGTTTTTGCAATAAGCCAATCATTGGAATGCTTCTATCTGAAGTTTTTATTGCAATTGGGCTTTGTTTAACTACTATGTTGTTTAAGCTTTTTCGAGGCTGTATAGCTTATAGTATGACTAAAAATTGTGGTTGATTTGTACAAGCAGCATCTGTGGCCGCTCCTAAAAGTTGGCAGAGGCACTAGGACTGAAAGGGATGTTGCTGTTGTGGCCAATTTGAGTGCCAGGGTGGGATCCATCGGAGACAATCGCCTTGGGGGTTGGCACTCTTACCGATCTTCAAAGGCTGCACTTAATCAGTGTATGAATTCTTCCTTGAAGGCTTAGCATGGATTTTCTGGATCAAATACCGCAACTAAATTTGACATAATTTTTTAAATAAAAAAGGGATGTGATCCTTGAGGTAATGCTCTTAGAGACGTGCTCAAGAAGTACCGAAAATGTGCATATTAAATGAAAATGTGCCTATTGAAAGGACATAATCATTTGTATATAAATAGTGGTTTTTATTCATTTGGTAACTTTCTCAAGCTTCTTCTCTTTCATCTTCCTTAGAAACACAGGAAACCTGTAGATCTTATCCAAAACTGTTATTTGTAAAACCCAATAAATGTGGTTGTATCCTGTAGAACCCAATAAACCTTACTAATTGATGAAACCCTTCACATTGAGGGCACAAATGAATCAACTTATAAACTGGTGACTAAATTGAGCAAGATCACTTCAGTTTAGACAATCCTGACATTAAATACAACAACAACAAAGCCTTAGTCCCAAAATTTGGAGGCAGCTATAAATTCTCGACGGATTAGATTGGGTCAATCACATGAATTCTTTTCCTCTATTCTATTCTATCTGAAATCATATTCTCTATTACTTCCTTAATTGACATTTCTTTTTGGGAAAAATGCCTATACACTTCTTGAACTTTAGAGGAGTGGTCATGACACCCCTGAACTTTTCTTTTCGCTAATTTACTCCTTAAACTTTACACCTCTCCCAAATTAATACATCAATTGGTCCACCGTTACTTTCTCAACAACAACAACAACAACAAAATGGTTTGTAGTTAATACACAAACAAAAACACACATGGAGTTTAAAATACAAATATCATGCCTAATCCCATATGAAAAGAAGAGAGAGAAATTTAAAGAGAGACACCACTGAACCAGAAACCACTAGTGGTCACTGCATCCCTCCTCCAACGGCAGATTTCTTTATCCTGCTATTGATCTTGCCATTCACATTCAACCGCATATCTGGATTTGCAGTTTATACTTTATAATTTGATTTTCTTTTTGAATTGAGAAATAAAACACTTTATTTTTGTCTTCTTTAGTTCACCCAACAAACACGGATCTTTCAAAACCACTACACACAAAAACTAAAAAACCCCATTAAAAATAAACAAACCTAAACCCAAAAGCAAAGCAAAGTAATAGTAACAAATTTATGGATCTACACAAATGCTTCTCCTATAGTAACAAATTTATCTTCAACAATTATAAAACTAGTAGCAGATCCACGCGATGCATGAGAATATATAATTATTTTATAATGTGGTATAATACATAATTTACTCTCTAAATTTAATTGTATATAATTTGTTCTTTCAAAATATTAAACAATTTCTAAAAAAAAAACTTATCACTCTATTTTTGAAAATATATAAACTTATCATTTTTAGTGTCTTTGTTTGATATTATCCCTCTTTTTACATGGTCCATATTCTTCTAAATATTGTCATTATGAATTATATTTTTCTTAATTTCTTTTGAAACAACTAAAATTTTTAAGTTTCAAATTTATCATTTAAAATTTTCTTCCTTTCAAGGAGATTATCATGATAATCAAAACTTATCACATAATTACAATTGATATTATTCAAATAATTGATAAGCACATTTAAATTCGTAGTCATGTAGTTTGTGTTTTGATATAAAATCAAATTCTCACTTCCAAACTAACTAAGGATTAACTCAAATAAATATTGAACCAAAACTATAAGAGGGAGTGAAAGGACTTGTATGCGAACTCAAAAAACACCACACCAAAAACGTATCAAGAGTTGCAAGAAAGAGAGTATATCACCTTTTTTGGGGAGAGAATAACAAATTTATAGGATAAAAGATAATGAGAAAAATATTCAAATTAAAAGATATAGTTGTAAACACCAAATTATCCAAGCCATGCTATATAATAGAATAACATTATATCATTATATAATATATTTATAATAAAATAGGACCACATCTAACAATCAAAGAAAAAAAAGATAACAGTTTAAAAACACAACCAAATTAGAACAACTTAAAATAAAGATGCAAGATTGAATTAAAATTCCACCAAAAGAATACACACACACACATGCACATTCATACATACATACATACATATATTAGCAAAAGAGAGAGAATAATCACATTTTTTATGATAGTTTGTTGCTACTATCTTTTTTAATTGTTGCTACTCTACATTACCCTACATTGGAGATGCATGAAAGAATGATAAACCCACCAAAAAGAAAGAAAAAAATTATGAGAGAGAGAGAGAGAGAGAGAGAGAGAGAGAGAGGAATTGATCTTGTTGAGGAGAGAGATAGAACGATCTTACATCAAAATAGCATTGCCTTGCATCAACATGTGGCTTACTTCCAATCTCTGAAGAACATCGAAGCTACCTTGTGTCAATTTGTTGACGAAGAACTCGTTTAAGGAGAGAGGGAGAGAATTGGTGCAGAGGAAATAGAGAGAAATTGGTTCTATGACTTGTGAGGGAGAGAAGAAGATGAAGTGAGAGAGAGATATATGAAGTCTTCATTAATTATTTGGGCCCATCTATTTGATGTTTTTACAAGACTGCCACTATATTCATTTTCACTGAAAATGAAAACGGCCAAAAGTTGTATTCATTTTCTGTATTCAAATTCATTTTTTTAAAACTGAAAATGAATATTGAGTATAAAAACAAAACCAAACCAGTTTTTTGGTAGTGGGTCCCACAAAAACTGAAAATCAATATTGAAAACACCATTTTTTTTCCTCTTAACTAAACATGCCCTAAATTCTATGCTTCAACTTTTAGATATATATAGAAGAGTACAATGAGCTAGGAACAATACAACATGAGCAATGATAATAGAGACGAAGCCAGACTTCGAATCTAGGGGGACAAGCTTAACGTAAATTTATCAAATTTCATCACGTTCATTAACATCTTAATCTCATTCTCTCCCATTTACATGGGTATATTGCATTTATTTATTTTTAATGTCACATGTCTAGCATCTATAAAAATGAGAGAAAATTAGAAGATTCAATGGGAGGAAAATTTATTCCATTAAAATACCATATGGGGACTAAGTTAAGTCATTGATAAAGGGGCCCATTTATTCATATATAAGAACATTCACATCAAACTCTACACATCATTGGCAAAATAACTCAAAAAACTCCACTTTTTCTAGTTTAGTTTTCTTTTTTTTTTCTTTTTTTCTTTTTTGGGATGGCAATTTATGCCCGATCCGCGGGTACCCGGCCCGGCCCGACCCTAATGGGTCGGGTTTTACCCGGTCTGATAACAAATAAGGTCAGGTTTGGGTTTTAGAAAAAAAAAAAAAAAAAAAAAAACCCCCGAAGCGGGTTCGGGTTAGGTCCGGGTTTTGGAAAAAGCCCAGCCTGAACCCGGACCCGACCCAACCCGTTTAAACTTAAAACAAAATTACTAAAATACCTACCTATATACAAACCCTAATCCTTTTTTCATTTGTCTGAAGTCTCTCCAAGCCGCCTCCTTTTTGTGCTCTCACCTCACCCTCAATAACTCTCTCAGTCTCATTTTCTCTCAAGCCACCCCACATGGCCTCACCCAGTCACCCTCACCGTCACTCTCAGTCACTCACCAACCCACCCTCACCTTCACTCTCATCACTTGATGGTTGCTATTTCCACGGAGAAGCATGGAGGTTAGATCGGAGAGAGATTTGCGAGGTTTAGGCTGTGAGCTTCGGCCTAGAGGTGGAATTGGTGGCTGAAACCACCGCCGATCATCGGAGATAGAGCCTTGGTGGACCGAGTTCTCCAATTTTTATTTTTGGGTTCATTTTTATTTTGGGTTCATGTCCTCTCTCAATTCTCAAATCTGTGAGTTTGTGTTTGTGATTTTGTGAATCTGAGTTTGTGATTCTGTGTTTGAAAGGAAACTTTTTTTTTCTTTTTATAAGATTGTGTCTCGAATCTGTGAGTTTGTGTTTGTGAGATTCTGTGTTTGAAAGGGAAAGTCTTTTTTTTTTTTTTTTTTTTTTTTTTTTTTTTTTTTTTTTTTTTAAGATTGTATGGCCATGGATTAAGGCCCTGAAGTAGCTGGCGGAGCCCGCGGGGCGGGTTTGGATTTAAAAAAAAAAAAAACCCGTTTATTAAACAGGGCGGGTTCGAGTTTTGGGGTTGGACCTACGGGTCGGGTCCGGATATAAAGAAACCCGACCCGAACCGAACCCGACCCGTTGCCCTTCCTATTTTTTTTACATACACCTACATCTGCCTCAATAATATATCAATATTCCAATTAAATATTATTTCCTTTCTATTTCTTTATGCATTCACATTTGTAAATCTCAAAATCCACAACCAAATCCACAATAATAATAATAATTTATTTAGTTTTGTTGATAAACAATAGCTCAATAGAGGTATTGAGCTATTGTTCGTTTGTTAATTTTATATGATATTTTGTTGAGCATGATGCATCATCAATTTAATGAATTTAGTTTATTTTTTGTTGGAATATTAGTTTATCTAGCCTCTTGCTAATACTTTAACCTTACAAAAAATTGGTTTCTTATCTATAAGAAAAATGTCTTATCTTAAAACTTGTTTTCAAGAAAGGAAACAGGATAACCTAACAACCCTCAGGGTATGGTTTTTGACCACTTTATAAAACTCAGATGTTCATTTTTAAGCTCCCACTAAAAATTAGGAAACACAAATTTGATTATTAACATCCTCTAGATTTTTTAGATGAATTCTGATATTGGATTTTTTTAAAATCTTAAAAATTTGTTATTATAAGAATGGTTTAAATGTTATCACATTGTCTACATTTAAAAAAAATACTACAGTAAATAATAACTGTTTGAGTTTTTCCCTCTAATATACCACATGATTCTTAGAACTAAATAGTGGAGCAGTATGATTTACCAATTAAGCTAATTGTAACCCACTAGCAAATACTATGGTTAAGCATGATATGTAATATAGAATCTAAAAGAGACAAATTATGAAACACATAGAAGACATAAACAATGCACACACAAGATGGTCTTCTACTTGAGATTTATCACACAACTTGAGCTTACACGACAAACTTAGAGAAAAACAAAATTGCCTCTTTAGGAGCTTTGTGTAGACACCCCATTTTGCAACTCTCATTTAACCTTACTTGTATTGCACCATGCATCCAATTGCATAACACATTACAGGGAAGAACTGTAATTTTTGACCACATGATTTCTAAATTCATAACAATCCAAATGACAATTCATGAGCCTTAATTGGACAACCAGATTAAAAGATATATAAAAAAAATTTAACGGTAAAGTGCACTTGCATGAATTAGGTCCCAACCATACGTGATTATGACCTCTTAATTCTAATTAGGCTAGTTTTAGTTCAATTTAAATTAAATGATGTGTCATAATGCTATTGGTTAAGGATATAGTTCATGGTAAGGTTGCATGCACCTGATTTAATCTGAGATAAAGCATTGTTGATTCCTTGCAAAATTAGTAAAAATTAATTAATTAAACATATTTAAAATTATTTTTCTAAGCTTGAGGACCAAGAATTTCTAGAAAAAAAAATGTTGAATTCTTATTCAAGTCATATCAAAAATAAAAGAAAAAAGACTGAACCGAAAGGAATAGATCTGGGAGGATGATAGGCACTTAGACAAGATCCCCCAGATTCTCTTCCTTTTTTTCTCCAGCTTGCTCCCCCTTTAGTTTGACTTTGCCCACTATATTTTTCACTCATAAAAAAATAGTTTTCTTAAGTCCCACATTACCTAAAGACTTATCTCTGACCCCAATGTAGATACCTCATTTTTTATCCCTTACAACTCGAGCCCCTGTTCCCCAATGACAACATCATTAGGAGGCTCAGGTTTGGCTTAGGGGTCAATTTGGCAAATCTTTATCTTGAAGGATGTTTTGGTAAAAGAAAAGTCCGTAGGAACCCTAAGTATACGCATATTGTAAGCATGCATATGCATACTTGAAGCATGCACACGCATGTAGGGTTTTAGAATACTTGTATGAAAAGTTTTTGATGTAAAATCGCGTAAAGTGAATCCCACATCAACTGGGAGCCACCCTACTCCCCTCTATGATCACTATAAAAAGTCTCAAATGCTCTTTTCCTAAAACACTTTGAGTTCACCAGAAAATAATGAATCAAAGAGAGATTTTTTATTCTAAAACATCCTCAAATTAGAATTTACTTGGTTGGGACTTATATTGGTCTTGACCTTCGGGTTTTAAGCTTACTAACCTTCTGGTTTTATCTTGATTAGATTGATTAAGGGGAACGGTCAAATTAAAGCTCAAAGGAGTTCTTATGTCTAAGATAAGGGTCTAACCTTGTCTCTCTAATTCTTGTTTGTTTATTACTATGTTTTCTGCCTAAATACTTCTATTGTTAGTGTAGGTTTATAGCTTTAGTATTAGAAGCATGCTAGATTGTATTTATTACTAGCATGCTTCTAATACGAAAGCTATAAACCTACAATAACAACAGAAGTATTAAGGTAGAAAACATAGGAATAAACAAACAAGAATAAGAGAGACAAGCATGCTAGATTGTATTTAAATTGTTGTTTTGTTGCTGCTTTAAAACTGTGTTTTTGGGCATGTATGCATGCACATGCTTCATGCTTGCGTACAAGACATGCGTGCGAATACTGCATATATGCACATGCATACTCATGCGTAGAAACCCAAATTTAGGGTTTTTGCTGCTTTCCCTTTTTTGCTTTGTTTTTAATTACATATTTAGCTTCTGTTAGTTTCATTTTCACATGTTTAGGTCTAAGGTCAGTAGAATACCATGTCTTATTACTTGGATTGTTAGATTAAGCGAAAGCTCACTAGTATAAATACTAGAGCTAGTTTAGACCCCCAATTTTTAATTACAACTAGATTAATTTTAGGCTAAACACAATTAAAGCAAAATATACGTAATTAGCCAATTAATTAACCAAAGCATTCAACAATTGCATGTTTGAACATAAGGATGCAATGCTTAAATGTAAAGGGCAGTAGGGTAAAGAATATCAAACCCAAAATAACACCACAATGTTTTATCGAAGAGGAAAACCGAAGAACTCGACGTAAAAACCTCTCTATGGCCTTCCAAGCCGAAAGGATCCACTAGTGAATAAGTTGGAGGGAGTATAAAGATACCAAAAAGACCCATTCAAGCCTAATCTACCCAAAGTACTTGAGCTCTCCAAGCTCCAACTACTAACGGACTTCTTAGAGTCTTGTCTTCACTAGCTTCTCGAATCCCGCAATGCCTTCCTGATTGCACTGCCAAGCCTTACCGGCTTAATTTGACAAAGACCTAATATTTCTCAAGCTCCAAAATACTCTCTACACTCTGAATGAGTATGGCTTGCGTTTGGGTAAAATCGTCTCTCAAGGTATGACAATCGGAGAAGGGAGGAGAAGAGGCTACAAGGATTTCTCTCTTAAGGATGAGTAGCTCTCTTTAAAAGGTGGGTGTAGTGAAAACCTAAATCTCTAAGTCTCATGGGTTGTCCAAGTCGCAAGTTACTCACGAGACATCCTGACTCTTGAACTTCCACATGTGCTCCTCACATGGCCTTTTGTGAGTTTTGCAATCCCGAACCAGTAGCGAGCTAGTCGTGAATTTAACTGTCTTAAGCAATCTTCACCAACCTAATACTAAACGCATTACAATTAAATCCACAAAATACAAGGAAATAAATTAATGAAATTACAACAATTTTGTCATGGAATACAACCAACATAAATATTATGTAAAAAAAAAAAAAAAAAAAACATAACTTAACATTAAGGATTAGGGTTTGTATGCTTTAGATGAATAACATGAACATGCATTGATATATAGGTGCCGAGGTATTATGGTGTAGTGAGGTAAGTGAAGGTAAGTCATGTATATAAATATGCATCTTTGAACATAATGGTTGGTTTCTTTGATTGATGAATGCTATGATGCTATGCTTAAGTGATTGAACATGCTTGATTAAATTTCATGATTATACGCTACTGTTTTGTTGATGTTTTTACCTTGTGATATACTTGCTGCCTTTGGATGGATATAATGTCAATGCCATGCTAGATGAATATTAGGACCGTGTGCCATGAATGCTATGATAGAGATGCCATGTTTTTGTGTTTAGATGCTTGTTAGTATGTGTGTGTGTGTGTGTGTGTGTGTGTGTGTGTGTGTGTGTGTAGAATAACCTATTAGAGGACCTTTTAATATAATTAGGATTTGGAACACAATGCGTAGGGGATAACCAACGGGTTAGGTGGGGTTGGGTGTCTAACACTTTCCCATCCCCATACCTAAATTTCTGACATGTGTTTCGGTAAGATTAATCATTCACATAAAGACACTATACATATGGTTCCTAGACCTAGTCTAGGTGGGACTCCATTTTTACCCTCCGCCCGGTCCACTTTGCCAAGGCATACTTCCCATGACGAAACCACTCATCATAGGTGCTTGCGCCCTACCCAACCTTCAGTATAAATTCCTCTCTCCAGTATAAGTTGAAAGCACCCCAAAATTTTAAAGAAAAACCTGAAATCTCTCTCACTCTCTCTCTCTCTCTCTCTCTCTCTCTAGAGTTAGTAATAGGAAGGTGCCTTTGGTGTCTTGGACTTCCTAGTCTCAACTCACTAAAAGGGATAGCTGGTCCTCCTAGTCTTAAGTTACCAACTTCCTATTCACGAATCCCTCTCTAGAGAAACTTTTTTGCTTGGAGTGCTCAAAAGTGCTAGTGCATGCAATTAAGGTTTCTAAACCTTCTTTTCATTATGCCTTAGTTTATTTAGATTCAAGCACAAGCATGTTTTTATTTCAAGTTCTTCATATGTTCTATATTGTTAGTATGATAGATCTATGTTGTTCTTAGTTTTGCACGTTCTAGGGTTTCAATTCAAATAACATGTTCACATGATCTTAGATTAAGGTTTATCACACAACACACACATATTTACCATGTCTTTCAATTCTTTGCATGCCTAAAATATACTCTTCAATGCTTGTTTTAATCTTTGGGCAGCTAAAAGAAAGTGACAAGTATTTAAGGTTCCTCCTAGTCATGTGCATTGCACAAGACCCTTGGACACATGCTACTTTTTTTTTGCTGCCGCATAACCCTATATCTAGCAAAACATTTCCTTAAAAAAATTATTGTTTGTTTGGTGTTGGTGACTTTTTCTCATTAAAATCTCTCCCTCTCTCTCTCAACGAAATGGGTGTATTATAAATGAAGTGATAAAAAAAAAAAAAAAAATAGAACATTTGATGTTGAGTGTATTGTAAAGCGATGTGTATAAATAGATAGAGTATCTTTTAAGTGATTAAAAAATAAATTTTTTAGCACCACAAATATAAATGCTTTTAAACTACCACTGCCAACGATGAAGCCAGGACGTGGAGTTAGGAGGGTAGCTCTGTTGTTGGATGCATGCAATGGCTTTGGTTTTTGGCTTTGCTGCTTAGCCGGCAAGAGTTTTCTTTTATTATTATTTTTTTATGTGTGTGTAAAGTGTGTCTTTTGCTGATAAGGACAAAATTATTTTGTTTAAAATTTTTTAAAGGACCAAATTGTTTGTTTTTGGTAAAATTGGTTTATTGGTCTTAATTTTTTTCGCTTTGCTATCAGTCATTTTTGTTGTGCTAATTTTTTGGGCTTATATATATTTTTTAGATTTTAGATTTATAAATTTTTTTATGGCCTTTAAAAGGAGGAAAATACTAGATTTACAAACTTTTTTACAAATTGTTGCTATGATGAGTGATTATTAGTAAGTAAAATAGTGATGTAAGTAGTAGGCCAAGATGCAAACTAGTAAGAATTTGCTAACTCAAATTTTTTTTTTTTTTTTTTTTTTTGAGGTAAGAGATAGAGCTACCTCAATATTTGTAAAAAAGTTTGTAGTTGTATTTCTCTTATAATGATTAAGGGCAAAAAATATAATTTTATTGAACAAAGTAGTACCTCTATATATATACTTCAATTCTTTAAATAAAATAAAATAATAAAAAGGGGTCATTGCCCCCAAGTCCGTGAATGACTCCACGTCCATGACCACCGCCACCAAACACAAACCCCTATGAAATTTACAACTAGCATAGACCCCAAAATGCAAAAACGTCATTGTACATAATCACCATAACGGCTATGAGACGACTATTATCTAAATCTATGATTAGTCCTTCAGAGAACCATTTGCTTGTAATAATAATATGAATGGGATGAGGCGAACCGATTTGGATCAAGTGTACAAAGTGAAGTATATAACTCTCACCACACAATTTTTTTTTTTAGTTACTTTTTCATTTTTTATTTATTTATTTAAGGGCTGAGATTGAAAGTTATGTTTTTTAATTCTCAATCTCAACCCTTGATAGTTATAGCATCAGTTGATCTCAATCCTGCAGTGAAAACAAGCATAGAGTTTCTTAAGGGAAGAGTTACAATACGGTAGCTACATTTTTTTATTAAAGGATTGGGGGGGGAGAGCGGTGGATCCAGAACCTCTCCATTTCCCATTTCACGGACAGGATCATTTTGAAAACTATCAAGGGTCAAAAACGTGCCACGTCATAACTTAACCCAAACCACATTTAACTATGGTTAAACACTTAAACTAGAGGCTCTTTAACTCAACCGGACAAACCACAATTTCTCTCTCACCAAACCCATCTGAATATTTCAAACTCTCTTTCTCACTCTCTTCTCCAAGGTTCGACTTTCTCTCTCGCCCTGCCGTCATGGTGCCACCAGTACCACCTGCGCCAAGGCTACGATTTGATCAAGCTTTTAACTCAGCTCCTCGCTCAGTTCCTCACTCACCACACAGATTGAAATCCCTAATCCATGAACTCAGCTCCTTGCTCTCATGGATTCAAGCTTGTGGGTCATGACTCATTAGGCATACACTGGATTCAAGCTTGATCCCTCACCCATGAACTCAGCTCCTCGCTCACCTCACACTATGGGTTTCCAAATTTTTGGGTAAGTTTCTGGGTTTTTAAATTTCTTTGTAAATTTTTTAAATTTCTTTTCAGTTTCTAGGTTTCTAAGTACTTTTGTTCTTCACTTGAAAGCTTATCAAGTTTACTAAAATTGTCTCCTACAATTGCTGGGTTACTCTTCTTTCTCTTGGCAATGGTGCTCCTGGTTTCTTTTCAAGCATCGTCTCGTTTATGGGTGAAGGTACATGTGATGTTGGCCTTAATACAGTACTAGGTGGTGCTTCTTTTGAAACGTGTGTTGTGGTTGGAATCATAAGCATTTCAAGGGGCCGAAGAGTGGTTCAAGTACACAAGTTTGCCTTTATTAGAGATGTTTGTTTTTTACTTTTGGTTCTTGTGTTTTTGCTTGTTATATTGATTCAAGAGGAAATTGACCTGTGGAGTGCAATTGGTTTTTCTTCAATGTATGTTGTTTATGTGATAGCACAAGGGTGCAAATGCTTTTTAGTTTTGGAAGATCAGAGAGCACAAGGGTGCAAATGCTTTTTAGTTTTGGAAGATCAGAGAGCACAAGGGTTTTTATTTTATAGCTATTTTCTTTAGTGGGTCTTTTTTAGTTTCAAGGATTTTAGTATTTTGCTAATACAAGTGTTGGATTGGTTGTGACCAGATTTTGCTTATACTATTTGTTGTTGTTTTTCATGATTTTGGTTGAAGAGGCAACGGAGCAAAGGCTACAGGAAGAGAGAGAAGATGCTGCTCATTTGCCTGGGGCTGTCTATGGTAATAAGTGGGATGCTACTCTACTTGATGCTTCTTTTGGTTGGCTAAATAGGTGGGGGGGAAATGGGTCATTAGGTGGGTAGATATTAGTGGGAAAAGGCCATAATTTTGGTGTATGTTGGTAGGTTTTGGTAGAATGTTTGTGTTAGTATGTGTTGGCCTAAATTTGTGTTGGTATGTATTAGTGGGAAAATGCCTAAATTTTGGTGTAATTCTCTCTGTAATCTAAGACTTTAGCAATGGAACATTGTCTTTTTAATTAATCTATGACTTGTATACCAATTTATTGCATTGTTGTGAAGTGTTTGTGCCTTGTGTGCACTTAACATTAAAGCAGTTTGAACAGTACCTTAAAAGGCTTGTTTGTGATATTATTGGGAACCATAAGAAAGAAGCAGATTAACTCCTAAACTGTATGCATACAGCATAAAAACTCAAACAATGTTCAAGTAAATGGTCTTTTAAATGGTGCTCCATTGTACCCAAACAATGTGCAGTCTAACTTGTTCTACAACTTGTAAAATGTGAATGGTTAAATGTCCTGTTTTAGACAGCAATTTGAGACTACAGAAACATCATGTGTGTCTGCCAAGCAACAAAATGGAACCTAAACCATTAATACACTTAAATTGAATATGTAGGTTAACTATATAATACACTCAAAAATAAAAGAAGCTTGATCCAAAAGAGATGGTACGTCTGCCAAGCAACAAAATGGAACCTAAACCATTAATACACTCAAACTAGATATGTAGGTTGACTATATAATACACTCAAAAATAAAAGAAGCTTGATCCAAAAGAGATGGTACAATCTGCACAGGTTGACTATATAATATGAAGAGTGCTTTTTGGGAGAAAGGGTAAATACTAATAAACACAGAAACATAGCATCACCTATAAATATTAATGATCACTAATTAACATCAATGACAGTTTTTGGTGTACCACAATAATTACAAAATATATTGCAATATATATTATATTCACTGATGCAACTAGATTGCAATAAAGCAAGATGGCAGCTAGATTGCTTTATTGCAAAATACATTATATTCACTGATGGCATGGGGTACTTTCCTTAGAAATATACACTAAAAGCTTGGCTTATTTATATAATTTTTTTTCCTCAAACAGCAATACTTACATATAAAAACAACAACTCCTGCCTAGACAAAAAACTGAACACTATCTATCGCAAAGAGGGAAACTAATCCACTCCTAATACATTCGAAACCTTCTGCAGAAAACAACAACTATGCAAAAAACAACAACTGTGTAGAAACACAAACAGTAATTATGCAGAAACACAAACATTTATTATGCAGAAACAGTAATTATGCAGAAATTAACACCATGCAAAGATACATCAAACATGCAAATCATTGTCAGTTGGTAACAAAAGGAAATTTATGGATCATCATAACTTCAATCTTAAAGTAAGAAAATTACAAAACTAGAACACTTGGTCACAAATATGACTAAGTTTGAACATTTGAATGTGATCAAATGTGACTAAGTTTTGGACCATCAAAACTCCAGTCCTAAACTAGGAAAATTGCAAAACAAGAGCACTTAATCTCAACATGTGTCATAGATTATAAAACATGATCCTAAACTAGAAAAATGGCTTGACTCTATGAACCATCTCATTCCATCCACTTGTAACACTTTCTTGAGTCAAGGGACCTCAACTTGCAACACTTCCTTAAGTCAAGAGACCTCCTGCACCATTAATTTTGTCATTGGAGCCTACAACACTAGATATACTCTCTAAATATGATGCTAATGCAACACTTGCTGATGAGCCTTCCTGATGTGATGTAGAACTTGTAGAAGTCGACTACAAAAAAACCAATTACACATTACACATATCACAAGCTTAGCATTAAAACTATCAAATCATGCATCTAAACTATTATTAATATCAAAGTAAAATATATAATTGTAAATATCTTTACCATTAAAAGTTGTGTAAAACTAGTAAAATTTCCAGAAGAGATATCCTCACTTTTCTTTTGTGCTTGATGTCATGTGCATATATTTCTTGTAAAAATTGTACTAGTTTAGCAACAACAATAGTATACTATATTAATGTGTGAAAATAAAATAGAATGGTGAAAATAAGGATAATTTAGAAGATTACCTTCTGCACTTTTCTTTTCTTTATTTGCTTCTTTGATGTGCCTTCCTTTGGTTTCGGCATCTTTTCTATCCATGATTTCGTCATACGTTTTTTATTATGATAAATCTCCATTTTCTTTATCCCTTTTGGTACAATCGTAATCGAAGCACATAATTGATCTTCTTTGTCTGCAAAATTGGTGGAAGGCCTAATGATGTCTTTTTCTACATTAGCTTTGCAATTACTAAGGTCACAATTTTTTTTTTCAAATTTGCAATTGCTAAGCTTAGAATATTATGGCCTTCTTTAGTTTCACATGCCTCATTCACCAATTGAATATAATTTGGACATAAATCTCGATACCGATCTACATATTCCAGTTGAGTATCCGGCTTAATGTTATGTGTTGTGCAATTTTTTCCGCTTCCATCTTTTTCATCTCTTCTCCACCTCTTCCTGATATATCTATTAGGAATCAACTTGATATCCAATACATCAAGAACTTTCAAACCATGCCTACATAAAATACCAAACAACTCAAACTTTCTGCAACTACAAGATAGAGTCTCATCTAATGGATTCCACATGACTTCATATTTTCCATATTGATTGAAAACTCCAACCACATAACTATGTGTTTGACTCACATTGCGTTTTAGGATGGAAAGTTTCATTACCTCTTCAACTTCTATCTGAAATAAATCAAATAACGTAGGCATGTACACTGTTGCTACTTGGTTAAGCATAGGAGAGCTTTTGAACTTCAATCTTGGAAATTTATGTCTGAAGTTGTATTCTGCTTCTAACTCCTTATCCTACTTTTGATTGAAAACTCTTTCAAAATGAGTGAAAAACTCTCAATGGTGGCTCCATAAATTTTGTTTAGGGGGGTCACTACAAAATTTTAATAAAAAGAGAACTTGAATATATAGAGTTATCAAAAAAAAATATATATGTAAAATTTTACAATTTTATTCTTTAAGTTTTCAAATTTTAAATGTTACATGCTAGTTCATTATGAATATTTATTGCCAATGTGGGTAGCTATGAGTCTATGATCATTTTATTTTATTAAGTCTACCGAATATTTTATCTTTATACCATTGTTATTATCTATTTAACTTTGTTTTTTATAAAAATATTTTAGATTAAATGACTAATCTCAACTCATTGGCTCCATATTAATTATTAACGCACATAATCACACTCATTCATACGTAAATTATACATTACATGTCTACTTAACCAATTAAATACTTAAACAATCACTAACTTTACAATTGTTTTCTTGAATTTTACTAACTTTATTACAAAAAGTTTTTGTAATATGATAACAATACACACACATGTAAAAAAAAAAACCCTCTCCATTTCTTAATTACTAAATTATATAAAGTTATATTATATTTATATTGTACATAAAAACATCTAGACACATCATAATTTACACAAATATGTAATATTATAACAAAAAGTAATGTACACAATCAATAATAAACACACATACATATAATATAAATTTATAAAAAAAGAATTACACTTACAATTCACAAACACTTACTCTTTATTCATAAAGTCGAAAATACTTATAATAATGATGTGCAAAATTTAATTTAGGGTGTGAAAAAAATATTTTTAAAAATAAATTAAAGTACTAAGGTAACCAAAAAAAAAAAATATATATATATATATATATATTTTATATACATAGTTTTTTCTTTTGAAGCCAGGGGGTTCATTTGAACCCCCTGAATATGCTTTAGCGTCGCCCTTGAAAACTCTACTATATTAAGATCAGTACGCAAGCAATTCTTCAAGTCAGTATTGAAACTCTCAATAAGCTGCGTTGTCTTCATTCCTGCAATGAAAGTTCTCTTAACATATGCTTGGGCCCATTTTTCCTTCAATTTAAATAGATCAATTAGCCATTTATTTTCACGAACATCGTACTTATCTAGCATTTCATTCCAAGCTGTAAGAAACTTATCTTCACCATCATACTCATAGATACATGCTAAGAAATCACAGTTAAATTGAGACTCATTTTTGAGTAAATGACCCAAGTGTTTCTCAGCATTCTACCACATATGCCAACTACACAATGCATGATATGTCTTAGGCATGGCTACTTTTATTGCAACTAACATTGCTGCATCTTGATCTGTGAATATAGTGATTGGCTTCTTTTCAAACATTGCTTCTAAGAAGGTCTCAAATAACCATACAAAAGATTCAATCATTTCATCATATAAAATTGCACCTCCAAATACAACAGTTTCTCTATGGTGATTGAGACCCAAAAATACTCCAAGTGGCCTTGCATCTCTATTTGTACTATACGTTGTATCAAATGTTATTACATCACCAAAGTGGCTATAGTCAATGAACATTCTTGCATTGGCCCAAAAGATGTTAGTAATCAACTCTTCACAGTCCAATTGCATAGTGAAATAATATGAAGGATTTTCCTTAAGTTGACGATTGAAATATCTTCCTAAGCTAGCAGCTTCCCCATGCTCCATGTCTCTCTGTCGCTTAGTGCCTAAATAGTTTTTATGATCTTGCTTGGTAAAAACCAAGATTATCATATCCACCAACTTGTTTACTAAAAAGCTCATAAGATTGCTTTAATCTTAATCCCGATTCATGTGCCAAATCAATTTCAATAGCATGAGTTGCAGCCACTTTCTGTTGTGATGGTATCATGTGCACCGTTGATGGGAGGTGGAGATAGTGGTTATGCTCAGCAATAAATTCATTCACCACATATTTTTTACTATCTCGATTAAGTACAATAACCAAACGTGCTTCACAACCACATCTTGTTTCTGCTCGTGGATTCTTTATATTCTGATCTCTCTTGTCTTTGCCTCGAACTCCCCCCTTTGCGCACACTAATCTCCTTGAAGTAACCATTCCAGTCTTTTTACATTTATTTACGTACTCTTTTCTAATACTAAAACCAGCCGTTCTGTCATATTCATTATAAAAATCATATGCAATCTCATCTGCTTCAAACTCCATCCCTTTAAATGGGGTAGATTCTATGGGCACATTAGAAGGAATATGTATTCCCATCATTATCCCTAGAAAAAATTGACCATAAATTTATTATAACTTTCACCTATCATTTTTTTTCAAAACAGAGATGATGTAAAAAAATGAGACAGAGTAAAAATGAAAGAGTAGCCAAAGTAAAAATGAAAGAGTCATTGGAAGCAAGGGAAAATTTGGCTACTGAATGAGCAGTAGAGTTATGGCATCTACTAATCCAACTAAAATTGCAAGAAATAAAAGACATAGTCAAGTCTTGAATGTTAGCAATCAAATGGGAAATAGACCAGGCAGAACAGGGACCATTGGTGTGGATAGACCAGACAATCAAATATGCCATATACTAATAAAGATTCAATCATTATCTCAAAAAATTAAAAATAAAAGTTCAAATAGACACTAACTTGCATCCAACCATCAAAACAACAATATATAACTCACCAAGACAACAATATAAATGCAGAAAAATGAGATGGACTCCAAGAATCATCCAACCATTATAAAGATTCAATCTTTATCTCAAAAAATTAAAAATTAAAATTCAGATAGACTCTAACTTGCATCCAGCCACCAAACAACAATATAAACTCACCAAGACAACAATATAAATGCAGAAAAATGATCAAACATCAAATAAGATAAGCATAAACAAGTTTTACAGATATACCTCTGTTTTGGCAAGATAGAAACAAAGATGTGCTCTGAACCTTCTATGAAGCTTTTTTTTTTTTTTTTTTGGTTAAAATCTGTGAAGCTTTGAACGTGCATAGATA
This sequence comes from Quercus lobata, assembly GCF_001633185.2. Taxonomy (NCBI): domain Eukaryota; kingdom Viridiplantae; phylum Streptophyta; class Magnoliopsida; order Fagales; family Fagaceae; genus Quercus; species Quercus lobata. The sequence goes on along the minus strand of NC_044907.1, from coordinate 73,024,817 downwards.
TACCCCTATTTCACTTTTCCCTCCTAAAAGTTTTTTTTTCCCCCCAGTAGAATTTGTCCGGTTGAGTTAAACAACCCTCTAGTATAAGTGTTTAACCCAGCTAAGTGTGTGTTTACATTTTAATTGACGTGACACGTTTTTGACCCTTGATAGTTTTCAAAATGACCCTGTCCATGGACTGGACACTCTCCATTTCAAAGGGAAATGGAAAGGATCCGGATCCACTAAAATGTAAATCTAATTTATATTCATAGATGAAAAAACAAAGTATAAGGGAAAATATGAAAGTAATAAGTATGACATTTATTTGTAACCTTCATTATTATTGGTAGAAGTTTTGATTTAGGATAAAGCTCCTAAAAACATTTCGGATGCAAATACAAGAAAGTATACAATAACCACATTGTATTATATCTACCAAGGATATGCTATCAAGATAAGATTATCTCCCATCGTCAAAATCCAATAATGCTACATGGTCCCTCACAGTATCATTCACATCAGCACTTTGATTATCAACATCATAATTGTCAGAATCTGATGTCTTGGTGTGCAAGAATTTAGTTTCTTCTGAGTTAGAATCAAAATTTTCTCTGGAATGCTTCTCCATCTTTCTTAAATCCTCCAATTTTGTTGCTACTTCCTTCATAGTAGGCCTATCCTCCCCTTTCAATCTTAAGCACATCTTTGCAAGATTTGCAGCTTCCTTTAGTTGCTCAACATATTCTTCATTTGCTATATGTTTTTCAAGAACTTCAAACAATCTATTATCCTTGGAAAATGAGAGAAAATATGTGGCTAGACTTCTCTCTTCCTCAGGCCTATCAAATGAAAGAGCTTTTTTTCCAGTTAATAGCTCTACAAGGACCACTCCAAAGCTATAAACATCACTCTTTTCTGTCAATTGACTTGTTTGCATGTATTCGGGATCCAAGTATCCCAAAGTTCCTCGCACCATTGTAGCTAATTGTGTTTGGTCTAGTGGAACCAATTTTGAAGCTCCAAAATCTGATACCTTTGCTGTGTAAGTGCTATCCAACAATATGTTTGAAGACTTGACATCTCCATGGAATATAGGTGGAGAAGCTGCAGAGTGCAAATATGATAGTGCTTTTGCTGTTTCTGCAGCTATCCTAAGACGAGTTTCCCATGATATGGTGGACACCTTACTTTCATGATGAATGTGCTCAAAGAGAGTACCATTGGGTATGAATTCATAAACTAGTAAAGGAACTTGTGTCTCCAAACAACAACCTAATAATTTAACCACATTCCTATGATTAATTTGGGAAAGTACAATTACCTCATTGATGAATTGCTCAATTTGGCTTTCATCTCCTATTTTTGACTTCTTGATGGCCACAATCGTATTATTTGGTAAAATTCCTTTATAAACTGTACCAAACCCTCCCCGGCCAATGATTAGAGTTTCATCATAATTGTTGGTAGCCTTTTTCAACTCTTTCATGGTGAAGATTTTGGTTGTTTCAGCTGAATTTTCTTGTTTAGGGAGTTTCTGTTGTAAAATTAAACCCCCATTCTGTTCAAAGAGCCTTTGTTTAAGCTTGATCAACTGTCTTTTCTTAACTATCAAATACAACCAAGAGCTACAAACAAGCACAACTATGAAGCTTATGCCAATACCTACATTAGAAAGAAATAGAATATTAGCTTTTTTGGCATAATTATAAAGTACATCGAAGAGATACTGACAAGCAGAGCAACGAAGCTAATGCCAACACCCTTCTTCTTTTTTTTTTTTTAATTTGAGAATCACTTATGCCAACACTTAGTGTTTGATTATAATTGAAAGAAACAAGATATTATTTGTTATATACCGTTGTGACTGAACAATCAGAAAGTGCAACCCATGGTTGCCTTTTTCTATTTAATCTTTTAGACCATGTGAGATTAATTAAAGATCTTTATACTTGTGCATCATATCAATTTTTTTTTTTAGAAGAATGCACCCTATAAAATTAATTAATCTATATATATATATATATATATATATAAGACAAAACTTATATACAGTACCTTAAATGTTGTTTCTTAAGTTCCTCTCTTAAGATTATGTTATGTGGATACTTAACTAAAAAATATACTAAAAGAAGTCCAAAAAGGATCCACATCCTTTCTTCGTTCTATTCTATCGCTTGTAATCAAACGGTATGGTAAGCATAATCCCAAAGGCCAAATCTCAGTATCAAAAGAAAAAAGAAAGAGAGAAGGCCTTGGTTTCTAATTTGTCAGTCCATGCTATTCCCTGGATTGAATTAAAAAATCAATGTTGACCGACCTCCAAAATCAAAGACATAAATTGTGACTTGAAGCTAAAAATGGAATACTTGTTAAAACTCTGTATGTGATTAAATCTATGAATATTTTCTTTTCTTTTTTCTTTTTGAGTTTCTGTGAAGAAGTAGAAGACATTGACGAAAATATCTCAGATCTTTTTTTCGATTCTTTTATTCAAATAAATTCCCTTGATTTCACTGGCAAAGAATGAAATCTTCACATCATGTAGCCTAGTCACTAAGGCAGGCGTAACTAAACTGGATCCGAGTAGGAAAAAGCATGGTAAAGAGGAAACCTTCTCTTTTAGAGGAAAAGATCTCGAGTTTGGCAAACGATCTCAGGGGTAGTTAGAGGCTTGGACTTGAAGATGCCCTTCATCGTCTTGGTAGTCAACATTGAACTCTGAAGGAACCACTGTCTTGTTGCTTAAGAGGTCTATCTTTTCTTTTTAAAATGACGTGTACTTCTTTTTTAATCTCAGCCGTTTGTTGAGTTTAATAAAAGCAAAGGAGATGTCCCGTTAAAAATGAAGGGAGGTAAGTCAAACCCCTAAGTAATATACTTAAGTTTTACCTATATAGATTTTACAATTAAAGTTCAATTTTGCGTCATATATCCTAAATCATTTATTTTTAGATAGAGTTTTATTTATTAATTTTAAAATCAAATATGAGACCACATCATAAATATCCATCCAAATGAGTTATTGCATACAAAAACCAAAGAGTCTAGAATTAATGAATATAAAAATTTTAAAAAAAATTTTAAAAAATGTATAATTTATATTTTCTATCTAATAATATTCTTACAAGACTTTTTAAAGAGTTAAATATATATATAAATGACTATCAATAATATTTAAATTATATACGTAAGAATTATATTATACATCTTAATATATATCTTTTAAATATTTGTGACTCGTGTTCTATCTAATTTTTTAATTTTTGTGACAATTGAATTATTGGATACAAAAACCCAAGAGTCATTGCACCCTATCAAATATATATATATATATATATATATATATATATCCAAAGTAGAGAATTCAATTAGATTCTAAATTGGAGTCTAATTTTGCTCCATGTGTCTCATCTAATTTTTAAATTTTTTAGTCAAATGAATTATTAGGTGCAAAAATCAAAAAGTCTAAATTCAATTATATTCTAAATTGGATTTCGTGCAAAAATTCAATTTTGTACCATGTTTCCTATATAATTTTTTTAATTTTTGTGACAAGTGAATTATTGGGTGCAAAAACCGAAGAGTCTAGATTCTAAATCATATATATATAGGTTGGGTTCAAGTAACGCCTAATGTAATTTTAAGCAATATTACATCACTTAATATTTTTTAACTAGATGCGAATTTTAGCAAATCTACTGTTAAATTATATTATCTTCATATATTCTCCATTCTTACAAAATTTCAATGTGATCAAATATTTATAGTCCAATGTGATCAAAGATTTATAGTCATGTCATTAATCAATTGATTAAATTCAAATTTTTGTAGTTTAAAATAATGCATAAAAAATGAGTTTATGAATCAGATAGTAAATAACATACAATTAACATGAAAATTAGCATAAATGTCAAGAACATATAGAACATATAATTTAATGGTGGGATTTTTAAAATATGAATATTATAAGTTATTGGGTAGTGTAACATTACTTATAGCTACATCAAGTGTAACTTAAACCCATGGCTTAAAAAAGGTGTAAGTTGTAACTTACAAGATGTATAATTTAAAATCACACACACACACACACACACACACACACACACACACACACATATATATATATATATAGTTTTGATTATTTTTAAATGTACTTATATATATGCATGGGGTTATACACTAGTGCAAAATATTAATAATGGCTAAATAATATCACCTATAATTTTTGTATAACAAGTACTATAGAAAGTTAATAGGAGTGGATGGAAGAATTGATCGTGAAGCTTTTTTATAATTTAGAAACAGAAACAGAAAAAAGAAATAGGAATGAAAACTCAATTTAATGTACACTTTAGTGACAAAACCTTTTTTTTTTAAAACCTAGTTTTGTTGATCTTAATGAGAAATTTATACTATTTCACACCGGTAGTTGAAGAAATAATCAAAACACAGTACAACAATTTTGTCCGAATATATTTCATGGGTTTTTCCCTCCCTTCGTTTCCTTGGTTAAGTAAAATGTTTTATATACATATTACATAATGTTAAGTCAAGCCCTTGAACGGATAAGTTTAGAGGATTCTTGATTGGCGGAGCCAGAAAAAATTTTCAAAGGAGGGCAAAGCTCAATATAAAAAAAGTCTTAAAAGTAAAATAAAAAATTAAAAAAAAAATGATATAAAACAAATACCTTTTTTTTTTTTTTTTTTTTTGAAGGCCAAATGCTTTATTTCTTAAATTAACTATAACTCAATAAGGTTGTGCTCTGCGTTCATTCATTGTCCCATAATTAGAACAGTTTTTTGAGATACACTCAACAGATTTTAATATGTTCATTTACAGGATATCCCGATATCATTGGTAATTTAAAATCACATTCTAAGAAAAAACAATTCTAAGAAAACAATATCTATTTGTTTAAGTTCACATCTTTTCATTCTCAAAAAAAAAGTTCACATCTTTGAGCCTATTTAAGAGATTCAACATCTAAAATTTCAACATTTGAGACAAAGAAGTGATAGCCCAAATCATTACTATCAAATATAAATAGATAAACTAATACAATATATTCTATTATCTCAATATGTAGTAACTTTATATATTAAGAAAATTTAAAAAGTTAGTTATCACTATCTAAATTGTCAAAATACTGCTAATTTAATTAGATAGTTTTTATTCATAAAGAATAAAAATGAAGTTAAAATTGTAATACAATAAAATTCAAAAAACAAATAAACTATCAGATAAATTTTCTATTACTTCCCATTAGAGACTTTGACAGATACAAATGCCTAACATGTTTCTAAAAGACAAAAAAACTCCAATCTCACGACTAACAACTTCCCACCTCACGTCTGACAAACTACAAACAAAAACTCTTCCCACTTCTTCCCTATAGAAGAATGTAGTGTACAACGAAACTTCCCATTACAAAAACAATCTTCCCACCCTTCCTATCACAAACTACCAACTCTTCCCAAGGATTACTATTCCTAATTGAAATATGAATTGTGTCAGGCGGTTGCTCTTTGTATAATGCAGTGTTTGTGGTTTAATTGAATAGAAGCCAGAATGTTTTATGCAACACTAAGGGGAAAAAAAGGTGATTTTTAATGTACTTCCTTTTTCATTTTTAATGATTTATTTATTTTGGTATTTGAACTGTTTTCTTTTCACATCTGTTTGTACTACTTTTTTTCCATTTTAATGAATGTCTTTTCTCTGTCCAAAATAAAAACACAGTGTGCGTGTGGTTTAATTGAATAGAAGAGAGAAACATAACAGAAAATTTTCTGCAGCCCTAACGAAAAAATGAATGCCTAAATAGCATTGACATCACATTTTCATGTGTAAATTTGTTCATTTTTGTAGCTAGATGGATGCCAAGAGCTTTGTAGCTCAACTAATTGGTACTTTCTAGTATATTCATAACATCCAGGATTCAAATTCCCACTCCCCTAATGTAACTATTGAAATATCAAAAAATAACTGGATTGATTGAATTTAATTGTCTTTGAAAAAGACAATATTATTTGTATTTTATTGGTCATGGCAACCAATTTAGTTAGGGAACTTAATATACTATAACTAAGTTACAATATTTAAGTTTGACCTAATCACTATCTATGTAATATATAATGGCCAAAAATGTTAAACTATTAGTTTAGCTTCTAATATTTTTGCCACATAAGTTTTGGTAGTCCCACAATTTTACATATTATTTTTTTATTAATTTATTTATTAGGTCAAAATGAGAGTTTTAAACCAACTACTACTTAACAAACTAAAGAGTTTTAAATCAATTACTACTCAATAATTGAAGAGTTTTAAACCAAACCGACCTACTACTATATATATATAGAGCACCACACCAAAACCTTCTCTGTGATTTACTCTCTCTCTGCCGTTTTTGCTCTTTGGCTTCTATAAATCCTTCGTTCTCAACCCTCACGGAGTCAAGGTACCTATTATATGAATTTCCCTTTTGTAGTTACTTTTGCTTTTCATTTTTTTTTTCTTTAATACTATGTGCTTGTGTGTGTGTGTTTTTGTTTCCATATTTTTACTTCCATTATCCAAATTTCTAGACACCATGTTTGATTCTAGAATTTTTACATTTGGAGTAAATGTTCAAAAAGAGTTTTTTTTTTTTTTTTTTTTTGAGAACCAAATGCTAATAGAAAGCTAGAGGTAATGAATGCCACCAAAATTTTTTATTCTCATGTTTGACATCTTAGGTTTGTTGGAAGATATAAAAAATGTTATTATTGTATCACTAAATTTGCTTCCCCCCCCCCCCCAAAGCCTCTGAGGAACTTATTAATATTTCTTTCATCATGAAGTTGTTGTATTTTGTTGTTCCATGTTTCATAAAAGTTTAAGGATGGTAGAAAAATTATAGTATGCCTTTGTTTCATCTTATAAAAAAGCCACAATATGATTATTTTTTTCAAAATATGTATATCTTGTTTGTTTGGTATTATAAATATTAATTTTATTCATTTTTAACTAATTGTAGCATTGAACATAGTAAAAATATTTAACAATCATTAACTATCCGATGCATTGCATGGGTTAGCAACTAATAAAATAAAATAAGATTATACTTGGACCCACTACAACTAAGAACAAAAATATTGTAAAAAAATTGTGGACATAGTATTTCTCTTTTATTATGCCCTATACTTTCTCCTTTTACGTACTTGTCTCAAACCCAATTAAAAATTTAAAAGTTTTATTCCGTAGGCATCTCATTTGAATTTAGAAAATCCCAAAAACATAAATTTGTTTTGAATCAAACTTGATGGAACTGGCTGGATCAACTTAAATTTCAAATTTTATCATTTTTATAAAGAAAAAAAAAAACTAAAAAACCTAACTTTGAAAATATAAATTATTAACACTAAATTTAGTAATTTTTGTAGATTAAATTAAACTTTATTTACAGTATAATCCAATAATTATCATGCATTCTAAATACTCCAGTTCAATAATAATTCATTATATTCAAGCCACTATAAAAACTCTTGAAAATTCAATATAAGATTTTGAAAATAATTGTAAGAATACATGTGGTCAACCCTAGCTAAATTTGTTAATCTCCAAATTTTGGGACTAAGGTTTTGTTATTGTTAAAATACCTAAGGTATAAAACTCAAACACAAATCCTAACTAGTCTAAAATTTTCTATCCAAACTCACTAAACCCATTTAAAAATTTTGAAACACTTACTATTATCCTACGGTCAGGTCATCCAAAAGCCCATTAAATACTCTAAACACGCGCATTGCACGTGCTTAGAAACTCTTCTAAAATTAATAGTTTGCATCTATTATAATTTGAGAATATATTTTTTTATTTTTCAAAAAAATAAAAAAGGATAAACTTTAGATATAAGCAGCAACTGTAATTTCTTTTTTAAACGTGTGTTTGAAAGTGGTGTAGTGATATAGAGAAAAGTTTGGATAAGAAAAATAAGATGAACATGAGAGAAAAGAAGACTAAAATTTAGGAGTTCTCTTAGTTTTTTATTTTTTGATTTTTTAAATTGGGGGTTTTTACTTTTATTCAGTTGAAAAAGAAATAAATAAATAAAAACCCTAAATTTTAAAGAATAAAAAGATGAATGTGAAGGGAAAAAAATCCTAAATTTTAGGAGTTCTATTTTTGAATTCAAAATGAAAGTTGTTATTTGACATTTATGCCTCTATTTCTGAAAGAAGTTGTCCTTCATTAATGAGGGTATTTTTAAACCACATAAAAGTTCAATTCAAAGAGAGAAGCGCATGCTCAAAGGCTCTTCTATTTTTTTTTTTTTTTGGTAAAAATTAATAATTTGCATCTATTATAATTTAGAATTTTTTTTTATTTTTCAAAAAAAAAAAAAAAAGGACTAGCCTCATCGCACGCACTTAAGTGGATAAAGCAATTTGAAATTCAATAGAAGAGTGAGCCTATTTTTTAGGCAATGTTTTGGTGGGAGTTAGAGTTTTATTTTTACTGGATTGTCCTTTAGTTTTATTTCTACTTAAAAATAGGGATGTAGAGGCATTTTTGAACCAAAAAAATGAGGGTCCCAAACAGGGGAAACCTCTTAAATAATAGTATGGATAAACTTTAGAGATAAGCAGTAACTGCAATTTTTTTTTTTTTTTTTTTTTGAACGTGAAGGGAAAAAAATCCTAAATTTAGGATTTTTTTTTTCTAAATTCAAAATGAAATTTGTTATTTGACATTTAATTTAAAATGAAATTTTTTATTTGATCCTCCAAATATAATGAGAAGCTTCATCCACACACAATCAAATGCAAATTGCAGAGGCATATCATCAAGTGCTAGGTGCAATAAAGTAAGTATACTTAGCAACTAATAGGGTAACTAGTCGTGAAGATTGATTGGTAACACAGATTCCTGCACTTACGTCCAAATGGTACCCCTTGATGCAAGAACAAGTAAAATTTCCTAGTACGTTAATACACTTTTCTCCCGGGAGCTTGCAATGATTGGGGTTTTCACATTCGTTAATGTCTGTAGATGTAAAACTCATCATTAACTTAAAAAGAACTTTAATTAATCAAAAGCAATCATATATTAATGACCAAGATTTTTTTTTTTTTTTTTTAAGTCATAAGTGCCTTTATTCTTCTTGCTTAGAGAAAAGAAATGACATATTATTAAAATGAAATGGAAGAGTATTAAATATAAGAAGTTTAAAGGAGTTTCAATTCCTGTTTTCTTTTTTAATTGATAAATTATATCCTCTAATTTTGACAATTTTTCAATTCAATTGTTTTTATTTTTCCATTTCAGTCCTTGAACTTTAATCTATTTTCAATTCAATCCCTCTTTTTAATTATGTGCAATATTTCCATTGTTTTTAACGCTTTCCACTTTTCAAAATGCGTTGTTTTTATGGATGGAGGTAGACAATAGACAGCAAAATTCCACTGGAAAATTATTGTGTACTTTCAGAGTATCATAAATGCATACTTCCTCATCTCACATGAATGGTGGGTCTCATTAATTAAATTCATGATGGGACCCACCATTTATATGAGAAAGGGGAATACGCATTTATGGTACTCTAGAAGTACCTAATAATTTTCCAATTCCACTATACATGAATTCCATTGAAATTGAAGAGGAAAGAAAGACTCAATTCAAAATAAGTAGGAAACTAGGAATGGCAATAAAGCAAGGCTAGGTTAGATTAGCATGCCCCGTCCCCATCACATCCCCTTTTATGAGAAGAAGTGGGCAAGGTCAGAGCTTGGTAGGTCCTAGATGGATGGAAAGGTATTTTGTTCTTCATGAGAGCATTCTCATTAAGAATGCTAAATGGTATAAATATTTAATTTTAGCATGCTAAATGCTATAAATGCTAAAAAGCATACTCCATCAAAGCTTTTAAATCCTATAAATTTTGCAATCCAGCTACAGTGGACTGCTATTTCTAGCAGCCCACTGTAGCAAGATTGTAAAAAAAAAAAAAATCATTTTATATTCTCTTTGTCTTCTTTCTCCGGACTTTCTTTTCTCTCTTTCATTTCCGTTTCTTCCGTCTCTCATTCTTGCTCCCATTTCCCTGCTCTCTCTCTCCCTATGCTCGACATCTTTGCCTCCCTCTCCAACAAAACCCAAGCCGGAGCATCAAACCAAGCCAATCTCTATCGCAGTGGTTTCTTTTCTTTTCTTTTCTTTTTTTTCTTTTTTTTTTTAAGTTTGTGATTTGATGTTAGATTCAACAGTGGTTGTGTGGGTTATGGATTTGGCATTTTGGGTCGTGGTCTAATGTGCTCCGGCGATTTTGTGGGTCTAGGTTTGTGGGTTTGAGTTCATGGGTCTGTGTTCATGGATCATCGACGTGACCGGCATGGATCGTCGAGATGGCCGATGTGGATCATCGACTTGATCAGTCTCATCGGCATGGGTCATCGAGAGGGAGAGAGGGAGAGACAGTGAGACCGAGAGGGAGAGAGAGAGACAGTGAAGCTAGAGAGAGAGAGAGAGAGAGGATGAAAAAAAAATAAAAACAAAAAAGGAATAAAAAATTATAAAGAAATAATATTTAAATGAAGTCGTAAAAAAAATAGAAGTTTTGATGTTTGGTATATTGTAAAATGAGGTGTTAAAATTGAAAAAGTAGTGTTTTGAGATTGTAAATGCTAAATTTTTTGCAATTGTTGATGAGAATGCTCTAATCAGGTGGTCTCGAAATTGACAATGTAGAGATGGAAAAGAACAGTGGACAAAGATGATTGAGAAAGTACTAAGAGAAAACAAGTTTTTTTTTTTTTTAAGTGGTAATAAAATATGAATAAATTATTAAAAATATATATATGATATTTATTAAAAAAATTAAATTATATGAATAAATAGCTTAAATAAAAATTGTGTATACACAATTAGTAGTAAAGAGAGGTGAGCAAAACTCCTTCCTATTTAGTCACTTTTTTGAGGCAGGAAAATCCTCTACGAGACAAAGTAGATTAAATGTGGCTAAAATATTTTCTAGATTAAGAGCAATTATGATGAAGTGAACTATAGGTTAAAACTCTATCTAATTTATCAAAAAAAAAATGTTAAAATTAGAAGGAATAATTTGTCATTTAGTTTGTTATCCAAAAAAAAAAAACAATTGTCATTTAGTTTTTTTTTTTTTTTCCTTTTCTTTTAAAATTTGTTGTGAAAATTTATTGTAGATCCATAAATTAATACCTTGGCAACCGAGATGGAGGTATGGATTCCCATGGTAGCCTTCCGTGCACTTAAAACGGTACCCAGACCCGTTGTCGGAATCGATGCAAGTGCTATTACCTCCACATGTGTAACCTGATTTGTTCACGATATCTTTACATGTCTCAGTACCGATCGCCCAATCAAGAACTACCGGCGTCATATTTTGGTGTTGTAGACTGTGAAGGGAATCGATAGAGAAATTGAACGTGGTTTGTTGGCTAATAAATGCATAGCCACAAGGATTGAAAGCCCCTACTTTTGTGTGATTATTGAAACTGCGGGATTCCAAAGTAACATAATTCAACCCATTAGGAATATCTACCTCGCAACACCCAACACCAGAGCAAGACCCATTGACTATGTACCTACTGCTTTCACAAACGGAAACGCAGCCGGTTGAGAAATTTCCTTTATCTTGCTGGGAATCAAGGTATGCATAAGTGTCACAGCCAACGACAATGAACTTGTTTTGAGTGCTAGAGATGGTGAAATTGAGGCTCGAGTTGAGATACACTGATGTCCATATACTAAGATCGGAATCCAGCACACCATGTTTATAACAGTCCTTGGCCATATACATCAAGATGTTAGCCTGGCCTTCGAGGGAAAAGTTTGTAACCGTCAAGTCTCCCAGAAGAATTGGTTGAGTTGGGCCGAACGAGTTGGTACAATTGATAAGAAAGTTTTGATCTATGGAGCAACCTTTTCTTAGGCCAAAAGGATAGGGAATTTCCACATCTCCACACTTGTCGGGGCAGTTGGGCAGCGCTATTGGAAATGCTATTGCGGCGGCTGCCAATTCAGATAACATCACAGCAACCCAAGTGACTTGTACAAGAATCCCAAGGAAACCCATATTCCCACTATTCGGTATTTTTCCTAGAAGAGGGGTAAGAGAGCACCGTGTTTGTGCATGGAAAACATTCCATACATGCTGCTTTTATAGGTGTCGAAAGCATAACTTGCATTCAAACTTGTCAGGTGCCGAGAGCATAACTTGCATTCAAACTTAACAAAATAGTCAGACTTACCTTGTCAATAGATAATAACAACTAATAATAAACTATCATGAAATGATTTCAAGATATAAAAATTCAAAAAAGGAAATTGTAAAACTTCATGTATTTTTGTGCTTTTTTCGATAACTTAATATATTCAAGTTCTTTTTTTATATTAAATTTTGTTTAATTTAAGTTTCTTAATGACCCATCCTAAAAAAAAATTCCTTGAGCCGTCACTATTTGCGGGTGTGATGAGGTTTTTTATTTTTTATTTTTGGTCTAGTGTCTTTATTTTTCTTTATTTTTTTTTATAAAAAAAATGGATAAGTTTGTTTTAAAGATATGGATTAATAGGAAAGTGTCTTATTTTGTAGTCATTTTAAGTGGAGTTTAAGGTATTTTTTTTACCGAGTTATCCTTAAGTTTTTTCCTGTTAAACGTAAGGCTTAGGAGTATTTCTAAACCACATAAAAGTCCAGTCCAAAAAGGGGAATCATCTTATAGATAGTACTAGCCTCCGAGCGCATGCTCAGAGGCTCTTCTATTTTTTGAGTAAATGTTAATAATTTGCACCCATTATAATTAGGGTAAAGGTTAATACCTAGGAGTGATGAAAAAATTATTTCACTCACAAACTACTTATCAGTTATCATGTACGTGTTATTGTCACAACATCCCATTATCATTTGTTATAAAAATTACAACCAAAAATATTATGATAAAATGGTCAATATGGAGGCCTAAGTGTTGATCAACACTCTAGTCCCAAAGTACAGAAATTTTCATATACTAGCTGATATCCCAAGCGATGCGCAGTGCATTTGATAAATTTTGTAAGAAATTATTCATGACCTATTGATTTCATGAATACTATTATTGTTAATCATACAAACTCATAGTTAACATTGTCGCCTACAAATCTGTTGGTTCATAGGTGTCTTTCTTGTATGATTTATGCATTATATAAGATTCTATGGTGTTAATTTCTACATTCTTATACCACTAAAATCTCTATCTCCACTATATCAACACCAATAATTTTTATGTCATTGAAAGTAGCTTTTCTTTAGTTTCAAAATTGACATGATTAATAAAATTAAGGCACATTAACATTGTAATTGAAGAAAAGTTTGATTTTTAAGATCGTAATTATAATAGGGCGAAAATTGAAAGAATGATATCTTAATCAATTAGCTATAATAACTGTGGTGACCCAAACCTACCAACATTACTATGTAAACAGTGGATTTGGGTTCCCAATTCATTTGTTGGTGGGTTTCCTCACAGTCCTACAAATTGTGCTTCAAACATAGCCTTGACAACCCAACAATCAAACATTCCTATAGTTCTCAACCCAATACCCTTTTCCCCTTAGATCTTGCTTCTTGCTTTCTCTGTCCTCTTTGTTCTCTCCTCCCTTTGTGTTTACTCCCTCTCCTATTTCTTTTTTCTGTGTTTCCCTCAATCTGTTTCAACCAACCCCTCTTGTTTGCCTCGCCCTTCCTTTTATAGTATCCCATTAGCGAGTTAATCATTAATACTATTCCACCACTTCACACACATTCCCACCCTGCCAAAATCCTAAGAGAATCATCATGCCTTCTGAGGATTCTCTTGGAACTTGTTCCAGATGCCAAACAGTGTTCGGCAGTGAGTTTCCCAAAGGCATTAACAATGTTTGGTTGCCAACCTGAATTTGATAGTCCCTTTCTAGCTTCCTTCTAGCTTATTAGTTAATAGTGGGCCTAACCTAGCCTAAACACAGTAGGATTCCTCGAACGTATCCCTAGACCTTTACATATTTATCAGTGGACTGGTTCTAGCCCTACAGTGTTGGGCCATGGTCACATGGGCCATCCTGGGTCACCCGGGCCCAGGGGCCTTGGTCACATAGGTCATTATGGGTCACCCGAGTCGAAGCCCCTACAAAAACTATTATAATTTCATGATACGACAACAAAAACAATAATGCCATAGTGACATAGTAATATCACAATTTAAGCTTCCTAAAAGCAGCCAAAACACCAAAAATACTACAAATCCATACCAAGTATATGCATCATATGAAAAACCAAAAATCTAAATTGACACATAATATGAAAAAACCAACCTAAACACATTACAATGCTACATCAATAAAAATGTATACATAAAATCTAAACAAAATGTTTAAGATGAACATAATATTTTGAAAATTAACATACCTCTCGAAAAGGGAACCAAAAGATATTGTGAGAGAAATTATATTGGACAAATGGGGATTTATATTGGACAAATGTGGAGACAAATAATCATATCATATTATCTAATTCATTGAATCCGACTCTTGCAATTCTGCATTGAAGTTAGTCTTATGCTGGAAATTGAAACGTTTTCTTACTTCTTTCATTTCCCATGACTTTTTAGATCCATCCATATCAATCCAAAGCATTTAAAGTTATAAATTTATGAATTCTTTGAATTTTATTAATACATTGAAATAAATGTATCTACAATTGCTTAATAGTTTGACATAAATGTTAAATTTAGATGAGGTAGAAGCCTAAATAAAAAGAATGTCATACAATGCACCACTTGGTAGATACTATGACTCTCTCTCTCTCTCTCTCTCTCTCTCTCTCTCTCTCTCTCTCTCTCTCTCTCTCTCTCTCTCTCTCTCTCTCTCTCTCTCTCTCATTTTATGGAAGATGAGCATGAGATTATACCACCAATTTCTCAAACATTTGACTACAGGAAACGGAATATTCTAGTACCAATGCACCATTTGGAGATTACACACTTTGTGTGTATATATATATATATATAACTTAATATTTCATTATATCTAATTAACCAAGACAAAATTTTATATATGATATGGGAATAAATTTAGTCAAATAACAAATTTGGGCTTCAACGTTTTAAAAATTCAACACAATTTGGAACAACCAGAAATAGTCTAGAACTAAGATACCAAAATATCTGGAATTCATCTAAAACATCTAAATAGTTTGAAATAGACTAGAACTTAGACCGAAATGGAACAGGTAAGTGCACCGAATTAAGCATCAGAATAACCGAAATGAAAATTTCTGACCGGAATAGAATGGAATTTAAAACTGTGCTAGAAACCCAAAGCTTAGGTTACCAACCCCCCACCCATAGCCACAAAATTCACTTTCTTGCTCTGCATGTTTTTTTTATCACCATTTCAAAGCAGACACACAACACTTTAGTCTATATAGGAATCAGTCATAAACACCAACCCAAGTAGTTTTAGGATTTATTCCATCCATCAACACCATCATCAGAGCAAAGATTAATGATACTTTCCTCTCTTCAAAGAAAGAATAGGATCTAACTCCACCTCTTTGGAGTTACGACTAGTGGTAAATTGTTAATTTGAACCAATTAGAATTTATTGTCTTTTTAGATGTTAGGGTCATATTTTTTGTAAATTGGAAAATTCGAGTAAAAAAATCACTTTTTATGTATTTAAGTCTTAATTTAAAGTGTCTAGAAAGCATTCAAGATAGATCAATTTAATCAAAACTACTTAAGGTTTGCTCAAATCAATGCTGCAACTATTGTCTCGACAAATAGCTTGGAAGCAGCCGATCCACCGAGGGAATTTATACCTCAACAACTAGCTTGATAATAGTTGATCGATCGAGCCTCAAATTAATAGATTCTTAGTTCTATTTCTGATGACATGGCAACTTTGGGATTCATACACTAGGGTTCCAAGATGACTTAAATAGTAATTTTCAGAGTCATCATCCTATACGCCTCACAAAGAGTTGTTGCGACGTTTGTGTGCTTAGGATTTTGTAATTCTAAGCTACTTCGGATTCATTATTGAAGTTTATTGTTGCAAAGAACTTTTCACCAATAACTATAACTATTTTGGATTGCTATGGAGAGCTAGTCACGTTGATTGGAGATCTAGGTTTTCCCATTATTTTCTACTACATCGTTAGGTTTGGCTTTCTATAAATAAATTTTAATTAGTTAAGGTATATCTTTTTCTACAAATTCTCTAATTAAATTTTGTTGATTAACACTTATATTAAATAAAGGCTAAATCACAAATTACACTCTTAGATTTTGATATGTTTTCAACTCAGTTCTTTTAGTTTCACTTTCTTTCTTTTTTTCCTTCAGTAATTTAACTTTAATTCGTTTTCAATTTAAATTTCCCATTTGATCCGCCTCTTTGAATTCACTAAAATGACATTGTTTTGGGAAGTGAACAATCTAAAACTAACGGTGGGATTCGACAAAATTGAAGGATTGAAACGGAGAAAATGAAACTTAAATGATTGATTTGAAAATATGTAATATAGTTAAAGAATGTAATTTATAGTTTAAACTTAAATAAATATGTATCATATATAAATATTTTTTTTTCTTGATCATTGCACAGGATACTAATGAGTAGATATGTAATTATAAAAAGTCTTTTTCCTATTTTAATTGAGGAAAAATAAATGGATGACATAAAACTAACTTGAATAACATGATTGCTACACGTTTATTGATTCCCCCACATTCGGTTTGCAATCTACATCAAACAACTGTTATAGTCGAAAATTCCAATATTATAATTTTCCATTATAATTTTCCAATAACAAGATTGCTACACGTTTATGGATTGCCACGCATTCAGTTTGCAATCTACATCAAACAATTGTTATAGTCGAAAATTCCAAGTCTTTGGAACGTAGTTCCAAACAATTAGCAAAGACTTGGTGAAAACAATAACAGGCATTAAAGTCTTCTAATCCGTACCACACGTCTTCAAGGTTGATGAAACTGGCAGGTTAATTAATGACAAACAGAAAGAACCAGCATGCGTTTTCACGAAGTCTTTGGTCTTTGTTCGGAATTTCCAAAACATGGGAAGTTATTGTCTTGACTATTAACCTGCAGCATACGCAGGGGCAGAGGCACGTTGTTAGGTGGAGAGGACATGGCCCATCCAAAAGTTCAAAATATTTCTATAATATAGTCTAAAACATTAGTTAGGGTCTTACAACTTAAAAGTTGGCCTCTCCAAAATATAAATATTGGATCCCCCAAGTATGGACTTTACATTTAAATAGTTTAAATCCCACCTAAATGTCACTTGGGTTTCTTATTTTTTTACTTTTGTCTAACCTATGTGTGCAAGTGTGAAAACCTGCACTATGCAACACCAAACTTTTTTTGTTTTTCTTCTTAATAGCCCATGCAGCAACAATTTTCTCTGGTAATGTTTGCAAGAACAGGAACCATCTTTGACATTATGGAAATGACCACTTGACTCTTACTTTTCGCTTGTAAATCTTGGAAATAAGTTTAAATGCAGAATGACAGTCTGAGCAGACCCTGAGGTTCTTTAGAATAAGATTCTTGGCCCCTGGTTGTGTTCTCAACAAACCATAAGAAATTTCCAGTCTTTCTGCTTTATGTTCGTCAACACTTCTGAAGTTTCTGCAACATAGCTAGTCAATTCAACTTTGGAGTCATTTGATTTAGCATCAAGTAAATTTATGTAGTTTCTGGATGAGAATTGTTGGGAAATTGACCTCGGTTGATAGAATTAACAAGTTTTAAACCGAAGTTGTTAATTAGATTTATTATAAATAAGTCCACTGAAAACCCATGATCATGATGAGGAAAAAAAAAAAAACTCACTAAATACCAGTACACATTTTCAGTGAGTTTTTTTTTTTTTTTTTTTTTCTTCCTTCTTTTTAATCTTTTGAACTTCACTGTTTACTTCTCTTCATCATCATCATAATTTTTTTTTTTTTTCAAAATTGATCTGTTTACTTTTCGGTTGAATTTTGGTGCCAAATAAGTTGTTCCAATAGTGATTTGTTCATAGAAGATGCTTTGGGTTTGTTGCAGAGAGAAGACATATATTTTTCTAAAATTTCCCTTTCACAGTAGAATCTTCTCAAGTTATGTATAATGATTTTAGTAAATATGCATGCTATACATAGTATTAAAAATATATATGTTATCTGCTTAAATTTTCAATTATTTGTTATGGTTGATTAAGACTAAAGATAAATATAGGAAGGGAAAGCCATACATTAGATGGATTATTAATTAACGTAAAATTATATGATTTTTCCTAGATTAATTTCATAACCATTTTATTAAAGATTAAGGAAATGCATGATGATGGATGATTTTATTCAATGAAAGATCATTTTCAAGCATAACTTTGATGGGAGATGCTAAATTCTTCATTAAAATATTTTGTACATCTTTATAGCAAAATAAATAATTTTTATATATTCATTTGAGTTTAGAATTTTTTTTTTAATTTGATAATTATATATATATAATATATTTATAAAATAACGGCAAACATATGAATGTATAATCCGGCCCCTCCATGCGAAAATTCCTGGCTACGCACCTGCATACATTTTCAAGCTTTAGTTGCGTGTGTCTAGTGTTCACTATTCATAACTCCAGTTTACAACTACAAAAATGGCCTAACTTTTGTTGTAGTACTCTGATTACGCAATGTATTATAAACTCGGTTTAAAACACTATTGATTTTGGTGGGTCTAAAACTTATAGAACGCCTAGTACGTGGTCAGGGGCGGAGGCATGTTGTTGGGTGGAGGGGCCATGGCCCCCCCCCCCAAAAGTTCAAAATATTTCTATAATATAGTCTAAAACATTAGTTAGGGTCTTACAACTTAATAGTTGGCCCCTCCAAAATATATTAGGTCCCCCCCCCCACAAGTATGGACTTTACATTTAAATAGTTTAAATCCCACATAAATGTCACTTGGGTTTCTTATTTTATTTTACTTTTGACTAACCTATGAGTGCAAGTGTGAAAACGTGCACTATGCAACACCAAACTTTTTTTGTTTTTCTTCTTAATAGCCCATGCAGCAACAATTTTCTCTGCTAATGTTTGCAAGAACAGGAACCATCTTTGACATTATTGAAATGACCACTTGACTCTTACTTTTCACTTGTAAATCTTGGAAATAAGTTTAAATGCAAAATGACAGTCTGAGCAGACCCTGAGGTTCTTTAGAATAAGATTCTTGGTCCCTGGTTGTGTTTTCAACAAACCATAAGAAATTTCCAGTCTTTCTTCTTTATGTTCTTCAACACTTCTGAAGTATCTGCAACATAGCTAATCAGTTCAACTTTGGAGTCATTTGATTTACCATCAAGTAAATTTATGTAGTTTCCGGATGAGAATTGTTGGGAAATTGACTTTGTTTGATAGAATTAACAAGTTTTAAACCCAAGTTGTTAATTAGATTTATTATGAATAAGTCCACTAAAAACCCATGATCATGATCAGAAGGGGGGGGGGGGGAATACTCACTGAAAACGTGTACAAGGCTTTAGTGAGTAATTTTTTTTTTTTTTCTTCTTCTTCTTCTTGTTCTTCTTCTTTTTAATCTTTAAACTTCACCGTTTACTTCTCTTCATCATCATCATAATTTTTTTTTTTCAAAATTGATTTGTTTTCTTTTAGGTTGAATTTTGTTGCCAAATAAGTTGTTCCAATAGTGATTTGTTCGTAAAAGATGCTTTGGGTTTGTTGCAAAGAGAAGATATATATTTTTCTAAAATTTCCCTTTCACAGTAGACCTTCTCAAGTTATGTATAATGATTTTCGCAAATATGCATGCTATATATAGTATTAAAAATATATATTTTATCTACTTAAATTTTCAATTGTTTGTTATGGTTGATTAAGACTAAAGATAAATATAGGAAGTGAAAGCCATACATTATAGGGATTATTAATTAACGTATAATTATATGATTTTTTCTAGATAAATTTTTTAACCATTTTATTAAATATTAAGGAGATGCGTCATAATGGATGATTTTATTCAATGGAAGATCATTTTCACGCATAACTTTGATGGGAGATGCTAAATTCTTCATTAAAATATTTTGTACATCTTTATAGCAAAATAAATAATTTTTATATATTCATTCGAGTTTAGAAATATTATATTTTTTTAATTTGAAAATTTTATATATATAAAATATTTATAAAATAACGGCTAACATATGAATGTATAATCCGGCCCCTCCATGTGAAAATTCTTGGCTATGCACCTACATACGTTTTCAAACTTTAGTTGCGTGTTTCTAGTGTCTGCTATTTATAACTCCAGTCTACAACTACAAAATGGCCTAACTTTTGCAGTTGTACTCTGATTATGTAATGTATTATAAACCCGGTTTAAAACACTATTGAATTTGGTGGGAATAAAACTTATAGAAAGTCTAGTACATGGTCAGGGGCGGAGGCACGTTGTTGGGTGGAGGGGCCATGCCCCCCCCCCCCCCCAAAAAAAGTTCAAAATATTTCTATATTATAGTCTAAACACTAGTTAGGGTCTTACAACCTAATAATTGGCCCCTCAAAAATATATTAGGTCCCCCCCCCCCCAAGTATGGACTTTACATTTAAATAGTTTAAATCCCACCTAAATGTCACTTGGGTTTCTTATTTTTTTATTTTGTCTAACCTATGTGTGCAAGTGTGAAAACGCGCACTATGCAACACCAAACTTTTTTTGTTTTTCTTCTTAATAACCCATGCAGCAACAATTTTCTTTGGTAATGTTTGCAAGAACAGGAACCATCTTTGACATTATGGAAATGACCACTTGACTCTTACTTTTCGCTTGTAAATCTTGGAAATAAGTTTAAATGCAGAATGACAGTCTAAGCAAACCCTGAGGTTCTTTAGAATAAGATTCTTGGCCCCTAGTTGTGTTTTCAACAAACCATAAGAAATTTCTAGTCTTCCTTCTTTATGTTCGTCAACAATTCTGAAGTTTCTGCAACATAGCTATTCAGTTCAACTTTGGAGTCATTTGATTTAGCATCAAGTAAATTTATGTAGTTTCTGGATGAGAATTGTTCGGAAATTGACCTCGGTTGATAGAATTAACAAGTTTTAAACCGAAGTTGTTAATTAGATTTATTATGAATAAGTCCACTGAAAACCCATGATCATGATGAGGAAAAAAAAAAAAAACAAGTACTGGGCTTTAGTGAGTTTTTTTTTTTTTTTCCTTCTTCTTTTTAATCTTTAAACTTCACCGTTTACTTCTCTTCATCATCATCATAATTTTTTTTTTCAAAATTGATTTTTTTTTTCTTTTGGGTTGAATTTTGGTTCCAAATAAGTTGTTCCAATTGTGATTTGTTCATAGAAGATGCTTTGGGTTTCTTGCAAAGAGAAGATATATATTTTTCTAAAATTTCCCTTTCACAGTAGAATCTTCTCAAGTTATGTATAACGATTTTAGTAAATATGCAAGCTATACATAGTATTAAAAATATCTATTTTACCTACTTAAATTTCCAATTGTTTGTTATGGTTGATTAAGACTAAAGTTAAATATAGGAAGTGAAAGCCATACATTAGAGGGATTATTAATTAACGTAAAATTATATGATTTTTTCTAGATTAATTTTTTAACCATTTTATTAAAGATTTAGGAGTTGCATGATAATGGATGATTTTATTCAATTAAAGATCATTTTCAAGCATAACTTTGATGGGAGATGCTAAATTCTTCATTAAAATATTTTGTACATCTTTATAGCAAAATAAATAATTTTTGTATATTCATTTGAGTTTAGAAATATTATATTCTTTTTAATTTGATAATTTTATATATATATATATATATAATACATTTATAAAATAACGGCTAACATATGACTGTATAATCCGGCCCCTCCATGTGAAAATTCAAGGCTACGCACTTGCATACGTTTTCAAACTTTAGTTGTGTGTGTCTAGTGTCTGCTGTTTATAACTCCCGTCTACAAATACAAAATGGTCTAACTTTTGTAGTTGTACTCTGATTATGTAATGTATTATAAACCCGGTTTAAAACACTATTGGATTTGGTGGGAATAAAACTTATAGAAAGTCTAGTACGTGGTCAGGGGCGGAGGCACGTTGTTGGGTGGAGGGGCCATGCCCCCCCCCCCCCCCAAAAAAGTTCAAAATATTCTATATTATAGTCTAAACATTAGTTAGTTAGGGTCTTACACAACCTAATAATTGGCCCCTCAAAAATATATTGGGTCCCCCCCCCCCCCAAAAGTATGGACTTTACATTTAAATAGTTTAAATCCCTCCTAAATGTCACTTGGGTTTCTAATTTTTTTACTTTTGTCTAACCTATGTGTGCAAGTGTGAAAACGCGCACTATGCAACACCAAACTTTTTTTGTTTTTCTTCTTAATAACCCATGCAGCAACAATTTTCTCTGGTAATGTTTGCAAGAACAAGAACCATCTTTGACATTATGGAAATGACCACTTGACTCTTACTTTTCGCTTGTAAATCTTGGAAATAAGTTTAAATGCAGAATGACAGTCTAAGCAAACCCTGAGGTTCTTTAGAATAAGATTCTTGGCCCCTAGTTGTGTTTTCAACAAACCATAAGAAATTTCTAGTCTTCCTTCTTTATGTTCGTCAACAATTCTGAAGTTTCTGCAACATAGTTATTCAGTTCAACTTTGGAGTCATTTGATTTAGCATCAAGTAAATTTATGTAGTTTTTGGATGAGAATTGTTCGGAAATTGACCTCGGTTGATAGAATTAACAAGTTTTAAACCGAAGTTGTTAATTAGATTTATTATGAATAAGTCCACTGAAAACCCATGATCAAGATGAGGAAAAAAAAAAAAAAAAAAAACATCTACTGGCCTTTAGTGAGTTTTTTTTTTTTTTTTTTAATACCTTCTTCTTTTTAATCTTTAAATTTCACCGTTTACTTCTCTTCATCATGATCATAATTTTTTTTTTTCAAAATTGATTCTTTTTTCTTTTGGGTTGAATTTTGGTTCCAAATAAGTTGTTCCAATTGTGATTTGTTCATAGAAGATGCTTTGGGTTTCTTGCAAAGAGAAGATATATATTTTTCTAAAATTTCCCTTTCACAGTAGAATCTTCTCAAGTTATGTATAACGATTTTAGTAAATATGCAAGCTATATATAGTATTAAAAATATATATTTTACCTACTTAAATTTTCAATTGTTTGTTATGGTTGATTAAGACTAAAGATAAATATAGGAAGTGAAAGCCATACATTAGAGGGATTATTAATTAATGTAAAATTATATGATTTTTTCTAGATTAATTTTTTAACCATTTTATTAAAGATTTAGGAGATGCATGATAATGGATGATTTTATTCATTGAAAGATCATTTTCAAGCATAACTTTGATGGGAGATGCTAAATTCTTCATTAAAATATTTTGTACATCTTTATAGAAAAATAAATAATTTTTATATATTCATTTGAGTTTAGAAATATTATATTCTTTTTAATTTGATAATTTTATATATATAATACATTTATAAAATAATGGCTAACATATGACTGTATAATCCGACCCCTCCATGTGAAAATTCCTAGCTACGCACTTGCATACGTTTTCAAACTTTAGTTGTGTGTGTCTAGTGTCCGCTGTTTATAACTCTCGTCTACAAATACAAAATGGCCTAACTTTTGTAGTTGTACTGATTATGTAATGTATTATAAACCCGGTTTAAAACACTATTGAATTTGGTAGGTCTAAAACTTATAGAAAGTCTAGTACGTGGTCAGGGGTGGAGGCACGTTGTTGGGTGGAGGGGCCATGGCCCCCCCAAAAGTTCAAAATATTTCTATAATATAGTCTAAAACATTAGTTAGGGTTTTACAACTTAATAGTTGGCCCCTCCAAAATATATTCGGTCCCCCCCCCCCCAAAGTATGGACTTTACATTTAAATAGTTTAAATCCTACCTAAATGTCGCTTAGGTTTCTTATTTTTTTACTTTTGTCTAACCTATGTGAGAAAGTGTGAAAACGTGCACTATGCAACACCGAACTTTTTTTTTGTTTTTCTTCTTAATAGCCCATGCAGCAACAATTTTCTCTTGTAATGTTTGCAAGAACAGGAACCATCTTTGACATTGTGGAAATGACCACTTGACTCTTAATTTTCTCTTGTAAATCTTGGAAATAAGTTTAAATGCAGAATGACAGTCTGAGCAGACCCTGAGATTCTTTAGAATAAGATTCTTGGCCCCTAGTTGTGTTTTCAACAAAACATAAGAAATTTCCAGTCTTTCTTCTTTATGTTCTTCAACACTTCTGAAGTATCTGCAACATAGCTAATCAGTTCAACTTTGGAGTCATTTGATTTAGCATCAAGTACATTTATGTAGTTTCTGGATGAGAATTGTTGGGAAATTAACTTTGGTTGATAGAATTTACAAGTTTTAAACCCAAGTTATTGATTTGATTTATTATGAATAAGTCCACTGAAAACCCATAATCATGATTGGGGGGGGGGGGGGAATACTCACTGAAAACGTGTACTGGGCTTCAGTGAGTTTTTTTTTTTTTTTTTTTTTCTTCTTCTTCTTCTTCTTCTTCTTCTTTTTAATCTTTAAACTTCACCGTTTACTTCTCTTCACCATCATCATAATTTTTTTTTTTCAAAATTGATTTGTTTTCTTTTAGGTTGAATTTTGGTGCCAAATAAGTTGTTCCAATAGTGATTTGTTCGTAGAAGATGCTTTGGGTTTGTTGCAGAGAGAAGATATATATTTTTCTAAAATTTCCCTTTCACGTACAGTAGATCTTCTCAAGTTATGTATAATGATTTTCGTAAACATGCATGCTATATATAGTATTAAAAATATATATTTCATCTACTTAGATTTTTAATTGTTTGTTATGGTTGATTAAGACTAAAGATAAATATAGGAAGTGAAAGCCATACATTAGAAGGATTATTAATTAACATATAATTATATGATTTTTTCTAGATAAATTTTTTAACCATTTTATTAAATATTAAGGAGAAGCATGATAATGGATGATTTTATTCAATGAAAGATCATTTTCAAGCATAACTTTGATGGGAGATGCTAAATTCTTCATTAAAATATTTTGTACATCTTTATAGCAAAATAAAAAAAATTTATATATTCATTTGAGTTTAGAAATATTATATTCTTTTTAATTTGATA
The DNA here is from genome assembly GCF_001633185.2 of Quercus lobata. NCBI lineage: Eukaryota > Viridiplantae > Streptophyta > Magnoliopsida > Fagales > Fagaceae > Quercus > Quercus lobata. Next base: position 72,999,568 of record NC_044907.1, on the reverse strand, counting down.
ATTTTATATATATAATATATTTATAAAATAATGGCTAACATAAGAATTTATAATCCGGCCCCTCTATGTGAAAATTCCTGGCTATGCACCTGCAAACGTTTTCAAACTTTAGTTGCGTGTTTCTAGTGTCTGCTATTTATAACTCCAAACTACAACTACAAAATGGCCTAACTTTTGTAGTTGTACTCTGATTATGTAATGTATTATGAACCCGGTTTAAAACACTATTGAATTTGGTGGGTCTAAAACTTATAGAAAGTGTAGTACACGGTTAGGGGCGGAGGCACGTTGTTGGGTGGAGGGGCCATGGCCCCCACAAAAGTTCAAAATATTTCTATATTATAGTCTAAAACATTAGTTAGGGTCTTACAACTTAATATTTGGCCCCTCAAAAATATATTGGGTCCCCCCCCCCCCCAAGTATGGACTTTACATTTAAATAGTTTAAATCCCACCTAAATGTCACTTGGGTTTCTTATTTTTTTATTTTTGTCTAACCTATGTGTGCAAGTGTGAAAACGTGCACTATGCAACACCAAACTTTTTTTGTTTTTCTTATTAATAGCCCATGCAACAACAATTTTCTTTGGTAATGTTTGCAAGAACAGGAACCATCTTTGAAATTATGGAAATGACCACTTGACTCTTACTTTTTGTTTGTAAATCTTGGAAATAAGTTTAAACGCAGAATGACAGTCTAAGCAAACCCTGAGGTTCTTCAGAATAAGATTCTTGGCCCCTAGTTGTGTTTTCAACAAACCATAATAAATTTCCAGTCTTTCTTCTTTATGTTTGTCAACAATTCTGAAGTTTCTGCAACATAGCTAATCAGTTCAACTTTGGAGTCATTTGATTTAGCATCAGGTAAATTTATGTAGTTTCTGGATAACAATTGTTGGGAAATTGACCTCGGTTGATAGAATTAAAAAGTTTTAAACCCAAGTTTTTAATTAGATTTACTATGAATAAGTCCACCGAAAACCCATGATCATGATGAGGAAAAAAAAAACGTGTACTGGGCTTTTGTGAGTTTTTTTTTTTTTTTTTTTCTTCTTCTTCATTTTAATCTTCAAACTTCACCGTTTACTTCTCTTCATCATCATCATAATTTTTTTTTTCAAAATTGATTTTTTTTTTCATTTGGGTTGAATTTTGGTTCCAAATAAGTTGTTCCAATTGTGATTTGTACATAGAAGATGCTTTGGGTTTGTTGCAAAGAGTAGATATATATTTTTCTAAAATTTCCCTTTCACAGTAGAATCTTCTCAAGTTATGTATAATGATTTTAGTAAATATGCATGCTATACATAGTATTAAAAATATATATTTTATCTACTTAAATTTTCAATTGTTTGTTATGGTTGATTAAGACTAAAGATAAAAATAGGAAGTGAAAGCCATACATTGGAGGGATTATTAATTAACGTAAAATTATATGATTTTTTTGAGATTAATGTTTTAACCATTTTATTAAAGATTAAGGAGATGCATGATAATGGATGATTTTATTCATTGAATGATCATTTTCAAACATAACTTTGATGGGAGATGCTAAATTATTCATTAAAATATTTTGTACATCTTTATAGCAAAATAAATAATTTTTATATATTCATTTGAGTTTAGAACTTTTATATTCTTTTTAATTTGATAATTTTATATATATAATATATTTATAAAATAACGGCTAAGATATGAATGTATAATCCGGCCCCTCCTTGTGAAAATTCCTGGCTACGCACTTGCATACGTTTTCAAATTTTAGTTGCCTGTGTCTAGTATCCGCTGTTTATAACTCCAGTCTACAAATACAAAATGGCCTAACTTTTGTAGTTGTACTCTTATTATGTAATGTATTATAAACCCGATTTAAAACACTATTGAATTTGGTGGGTCTAAAACTTATGGAAAGTCTAGTACGTGGTCAGGGGCGGAGGCACGTTGTTGGGTGGAGGGGCCATGGCCCCCCCAAAAGTTCAAAATACTTCTATAATATAGTCTAAAACATTTGTTAGGGTCCTACAACTTAATAGTTGGCCCCTCCAAAATATATTGGGTCCCCCCCCCAAAGTATGGACTTTACATTTAAATAGTTTAAATCCTACCTAAATGTCACTTGGGTTTCTTATTTTTTTTACTTTTGGCTAACCTATGTGAGAAAGTGTGAAAACGTGCACTATGCAACACCAAACTTTTTTTTTTGTTTTTCTTCTTAATAGCCCATGCAGCAACAATTTTATCTGGTAATGTTTGCAAGAACAGGAACCATCTTTGACATTGCGGAAATGACCACTTGACTCTTAATTTTCTCTTGTAAATCTTGGAAATAAGTTTAAATGCAGAATGACAGTCTGAGTGGACCCTGAGGTTCTTTAGAATAAGATTCTGGGCCCCTGGTTGTGTTTTCAACAAACAATAAGAAATTTCCAGTCTTTCTTCTTTATGTTCTTCAACACTTCTGAAGTATCTGCAACATAGCTAATCAATTCAACTTTGGAGTCATTTGATTTAGCATCAAGTAAATTTATGTAGTTTCTGGATGAGAATTGTTGGGAAATTGACTTTGGTTGATAGAATTAACAAGTTTTAAACCAAAGTTGTTGATTAGATTTGATGGTGTCACAAATAATCCAAGTCCATAACTCGTCCATATGTCTCGTCCAACGAAAGAAGCTACAATAGGCGGAGAAAATTGCAAGCGTACTGGCGAACCTCGTCCATATATGGACGAGGAATACCTCAAGAAATCTACTCATCATTTACGAAGGACAAGCCTTCCAAGATGGTCTCGTCCATCCTCCACTAAAAGTGGACGAGCTTATCTTGGAGGTCTCGTCCATTCTTACTAAGGATGGACGAGTTCATCGGCCCGTCCGACCTTGGTAACTTCCACAGCGGTTATGGAAGTTACCCCCAATTCTCCGGACTCCTCGACATTGGGAACGGTTACTAAACAGATAACCGTTCCACACACACTATATAAGGCTTCTTCGATGAAGGGTAAGGGGATTCAGACAATTTCACTTTTGAGAGAGTACTTCTTCGTTACAGAGAGTTCAAAATAACTAACTTGATCATCGGAGGATTTTTGGCCGGTCCCCTCTGATTCTGTGTTCTTTGTATTACAGGAGATAGCCCAAAGATCAGCGTTCGAGTCTTATCAACCCACTGATATCCAAGGAATCATCAGTTGGCGCCGTCTGTGGGAACAAATTGTTTCGCAGTTTGCTTCTCCGCGACAAAGGCTTGATGGTTCGGACTAGATCAAGGGCTACTAGCCCAGGCCATCAGGGAAGCAGCAACCCGCATCGTGATCGCCAGTCTGCACCGGTCATGCAGTCATCTGCCCAACATGCACAATCTATGGCAGACGCTATGGCGAAGTTGACTCGCCAAAACCAAGAATTACGAATGGAGATTAATATGAGGAGGCAAACGCATGAAGAACGTGAAGGTGGACAAACACAGAGTCATGGCGGAAGAGAGAATACCGAAGTTGGAAGTCAGTTTAGAGGCACCACTTCACGAACGGTACCACACTTGAAGGAAGAAATGGACCAAATGAAGAGAGTTATGGAGGAAATGAAGGAAAATATGAAAAGGGCGAATCTGATAAAAGATTTGGTTCACAGGACTGACTCTCCCTTTACGGCTTCCATCAACGGTCACCCCCTACCATTAAAGTTCAAGTTGCCTTCTCTGGATTCCTATGATGGAACACGTGACCCGTTTGATCACATAGCCACTTTCAAGACCACCATGCATCTTCAAGGGGTGCCTGACAAGATAATGTGTAGAGCCTTCCCTACCACCCTTAAGGGTTCAGCGCGAGTTTGGTTTAGCAAAATACCTCCAAATTCGGTGAGTTCTTTTGAAGAGTTGAGTAAGTTATTTGTTAACAATTTCATTGGAGGACAAAGGCACAAGCGTTCCTCGTCCAGTTTGTTGACGATAGAGTAGGGAGAGAACGAGAGCCTTCGGTCGTTTATCACCCGTTTTAACAGAGAAGCTCTTAGTGTGGATGAAGCAAATGATAAGCTTCTACTGGCAGCCTTCCACAACGGGGTGAATTCGGATCTGTTTATACACAAGCTCTATGAAAAAGAGCCCCAGTCCATGGCCGAACTCGTCCATTCGGCTCAGAATTTCATGAACGCAGAAGATGCAATCATTGCCAAGAAGAGGAAGAGGTCCGAGAGAATGGATGCAAATCCCAGTCGTCATCACGAGCAAGGTACTCGTCCAAAGAAGGGACGGACGGAGGAAAGGAGAGACCGAGAAAGTAAGAAGCTAGGCCCTTCAGTACGGAACCAGCAGTATACCCCTTTAAACGCCCCGCTTGAGCAAGTCCTTATGCAAATCAAGGACGATCCTTCCCTGAAATGGCCAGAGAAAATGAAGGGTGATCCCAACAAGCGCAACAGGAACAAGTATTGTCGCTTCCATAGGGATCATGGTCATGACACGGACGAGTGTTTTGACTTGAAGCAACAAATTGAAAATCTCATAAGGCAAGGGAAGTTGAGGGGTTTCCTTGGACGAGACCAGAGGGACGAGAAACAGAAGGGAAAGATGGAAGAATCATCGCGACCACCACTCGGGGAGATAAGAGTCTTCATTGGGGGAAGTTCAACTGGCCAGTCGTCCAAGTCCAAGAAAGCATACTTGAAGGTAGTACAGAGCGTCCAGCTTTCTGGACGATCACCGAGAGCAAGGTCTACGGACGAGCGGGCAATCACTTTCACGGACGAGGATGCTGACAGAATTCATCACCCTCATGATGATGCCCTCGTCATCTCCCTACTAATTGCAAACTACACAACCAGAGGAGTGCTTGTGGACAATGGAAGCTCAGTAAACATTTTATACTATCCAGCTTTTCAGCAGATGAGATTAGGACGAGACCAGCTCCGTCTAGTGAACTCCCCTCTAGTAGGTTTTGGTGGGATGAAGGTGCAACCAGTGGGTACCATTTCCTTATCCGTGGTAGTGGAGGCATATCCACGACAAATTACCAAGGATGTGAACTTCCTTGTGGTAGATTGTCGATCCTCCTACAATGCCATCATTGGGAGACCAACTTTGAATAGTTGGAAAGCTGTTACCTCTACTTACCATTTATCAGTCAAGTTTCCAACAGAACACGGGGTAGGACAGGTACAAGGTGACCAACTGGCAGCAAGAGAATGTTACTTGGCCATGCTAGCCATGGATGAACAAGTTCAAGCAATGAATATTGAAGAAAAGAAGGTTGTAGCAGAGCCTACTGAAGCATTGGAAGATATTTCCTTGGATGAAGATAACCCTAAGAGATGTACCAAGGTTGGAGCAGATTTAGAAGAGAAGATGAAAAAGGACCTCGTCCAATTTTTGAAGAAAAACATCGACGTGTTTGCGTGGAGTCACGAGGATATGCCGGGTATAGACCCTAGTGTCATTACCCACCGTTTGAATGTATGTCCTTCCTCCAAGCCTATGCGGCAAAAGAAGAGGGTGTTTACCCCTAAGAGAGATAATGCAATCAAGGACGAGGTCCAAAAGCTGATGGTAGCAAAGTTCATTCGGGAAGTGTACTACCCGGATTGGTTGGCCAATGTAGTAATGGTCAAAAAAGCGAATGGCAAGTGGAGAATGTGCGTGGACTTCACTGATCTGAACAAGGCTTGCCCCAAGGATAGCTATCCGCTACCGCGCATTGACCAGTTAGTAGACTCAACTGCAAGCCACAAATTGCTTAGCTTCATGGATGCCTTTTCAGGATACAATCAGATAAGAATGGACGAGGCTGACCAAGAGAAGACATCTTTTGTAACCAGTCAAGGCTTATTCTGCTATAAGGTGATGCCGTTTGGTTTAAAGAGTGCAGGGGCGACATATCAGAGGTTGGTCAACCACATGTTTCGTCCGCAGATTGGGCGGAATGTGGAAGTCTATGTGGATGACATGCTGGTGAAAAGTCAGGACGAAGGAAGACATCTAGACAACCTGCAGGAGACATTTGAGACATTGAGACACTATCACATGAAGCTGAATCCTAGCAAATGTGCCTTTGGAGTATCATCAGGGAAATTCCTTGGCTTTATGGTATCCCACAGGGGAATTGAAGCGAATCCAGATAAAATTCGAGCAATATTGGACATGAAGCCACCGCAAAATACCAAGGAAATTCAATCCCTCACTGGACGAGTTGCTGCGCTTAACAGGTTTGTCTCTAAAGCTACTGATAAATGTTTGCCATTTTTTAAGGTTCTCAAAAAAGCATTCGAATGGACCGACGAGTGTCAGAGCTTTCGAAGATTTGAAAGTATACCTTACCATGGCACCGCTGCTGAGTCCATCAGTGGAGGGAGAGGAATTATATTTGTACCTAGTGGTAACCCCGCATGCCGTGAGCTCAGCATTGATAAGAGAGGAAGATAAAGTGCAAAGACCTGTGTACTATACAAGCAAGGCATTGAAAGGAGCGGAAGGACGCTATCCACAAATGGAGAAGTTGGCCTTCGCACTAATCACAGCTTCAAGGAAGCTAAGGCATTATTTCCAAGCACATGTCATTAATGTTATGACAGATCATCCGCTCAAAAAGGCAATGAATAGACTGGAAGCTGCAGGATGATTAATCCAGTGGGCCGTGGAGCTAAGTGAGTTCGATATCAGGTATCAACCAAGGCATGCCATAAAAGCTCAAGCCCTAGCAGATTTTATTGCGGAGTTTACCCCAAGTCATAATGAGACAGAAGACAGTAAGAGATGGATCGTCCACGTGGATGGTTCGTCTACACGGCATGCAGGAGGAATTGGTGTGGTCCTGCAATCCCCAGAGGGAGATAAACTGAAACATAAAGTCCGTCTACAGTACCAAGCGACTAACAATGAAGTCGAATATGAAGCCCTCCTCAAAGGGCTAGAATTGGCAAAATCCGTGGAAGCCAAGTCCATATGTGTCATGGGGGATTCCCAACTGATCATGGGGCAAGTGAATGGGACGTATGAAGCGAAGGAAGAGCGAATGAAGAAATACCTTGGTAGGGTGATGCGCCTTGTGAAAAAGTTTGAAAAAGCTGACTTCGTTCAAATCCCAAGGGAGGAGAACGTGGAAGCTGGTACTATAGCAAAAGAGACCTCAGCAGATGAGTCATTAGAGAAGTCAGATGAAGTTCAATATATGCCAAGTATAGATGCCCAGGAAGTACAGCAGGTGGATAATAGAGAAAATTGGATGACTCCCATTTTATCATACTTGAAAGACGGACGACTACCAGAAGAGAAGGACGAGGCCAGAAAGGTGAGGGTGAGATCAGCTAGATACGTCCTTATGAATGAAGTACTATACAAGAGAGGTTTCTCTCAACCTTACCTTAGATGCTTAGCTCCGGACGAAGCAAACTACGTGCTGAGGGAAATTCACGAAGGGGCATGTGGCAATCACTCAGGAGCCAGATCACTTGTCCACAAGGTCGTCCGTGCAGGATATTACTGGCCGAACATGCAAGCTGATGCAAAAGCATACGTTAAAGTCTGCGACCAGTGCCAGCGATTTAGCAACGTCCCCAGGCAACCATCGAAATACCTCACCCCAATGGTGGCACCGTGGCCCTTCGCACAATGGGGATTGGACATTTTGGGTCCCTTCCCTTTGGGAATAAGGCAGATGAAGTTTCTAGTGGTGGGCATCGATTACTTCACCAAATGGGTGGAGGTAGAACCGTTGGCAAATATCACACAACAGAATGTCAAAAACTTCGTGTGGAAGAACATTGTTTGCAGATTTGGAGTGCCGAAGGTATTGGTGTCTGACAACGGACGACAATTTGACAATGCACTCTTCAAGGACTTTTGCTTACATTTTGGAATTCAGAACCATTACTCCTCGCCTGCACACCCCCAAGCCAACGGCCAGGCTGAAGTTGCAAACCGATCCTTGTTGAAAATCATCAAGACTCGGCTTGAGGAGGCAAAGGGAGTATGGCCAGATGAATTACCAGGAGTTTTATGGGCATACAGGACCACAGTGAGGACCCCTACAGGGGAGACTCCTTTCAAGCTAGCCTATGGAAGTGATGCAGTCATACCTGCAAAAGTACATATGGCTAATCACAGGGTGATGATGTATCAAGACAAGGATAATGAGGATCAGCTTCGTCTGAACCTCGATCTAATAGACAAGGTAAGGACAAACGCAGAACACAGGGCAGCAAAGTATAAGAACCTCATGGCTAGGCAGTATGATGCGATGGTGAAGCCTAGGAGTTTCAACATAGGAGATCTCGTCCTGAGAAAGGTCTCTTTGTCAACCAAGAACCCAGCACATGGGAAGTTGGGCCCAAACTGGGAAGGACCCTATAAAGTTATCAACTGTAAAAGGCAAGGATCCTACTACCTGGAGGCCCTGGACGGGAGAAAGTTGGAACATCCTTGGAATGTGGAGCACCTGAGGAGGTACTACCAATAAGAGGGAACCCATGGACGAGACTGGGTCTTATCTGTCTATTAACATACTACTATGTATGATGCTGTTTGTGTTTGATACTACTATATTTGGTGTTGCTTGTGTGTGGAGTTTGAAACTACGATTTTATTACTTATTATAGTTGTGTTATGGACGAAGTCATGAAGTATGTATTTATTAAATAAAAGGCATCAGTGTGCATATGCCTTCTCTGTAAACAATATTTATGTTATGTACAAAATGTTTGTGTGAATTCTCCATGATATTGTCGTCCAAGTCAATCCTCAAGAGGGTTGAAAGATCCAAGACGAACAAAATCTCTGGACGCAGAGATGTAACGTCTAAATTTTCTTGAATAAAGCAAGGAAAAACCACTTCCACACTCGTCCAACTCATGGACGAGGCGGAGCCAACTGAAACAATCCAAACTCTGGATGAGAGAAAAAGTTGGCAAAATAAGTAAGATGGTAAGTAAAATTAGTTTGCAAGTCCTAAGGCGAATCAAGCTAATTAAAAATACTACCTGCTAAGACGAGTTAGACTACATGAAAAATATGTATTCTCGACATGGACGAGCTAAAGCTGGAGTTAAAATAGCTTAGCAACATTCGTCCATGCAAAGAAAATGAAATCACTCGTCCATGCAAAGAAAATAAAACTTCATTCAAAGGGTGGACATCCTACGTCCAAAAACCCTTGATTAGTTTGAAGAGCAGAAATAGTATACTTAAAAAACCCGTCCTAAAACCATGGACGAGTATAATGTATTCTTGTTACATAAAGAAGGTCCAAAAATAAAGGACCAAATAAAAAAAAGAAAGCCACTAAGGTTAAAAGTCTCTTCCTAAGAAGGGGGAGCATTCACAACCGGTGCGTCCTGAGGCTGGGTACTAGCATCGTCTTCCACGTTGACGTCATCAGAGCCAGTCTGGAGAAGAGAGCTTGTGGCAGCAGCAAGGTTAAGCTTGATTGTGCTAAAATCAACTTCAGGGAAGTTCTCAATAGCGTCCATCCTGAAATCTTCAAAACCAACTGCATAATTGCGATCCAAAGTGTCTGTATATGCTTTGGACGACTTGAACTCAGCCACAGCGTCCTCTTTTGCCTTGGAGAGACGAGCATTCAATTCATCGTTCATCTTCTGCAAATGATCAATGCGCTTATCCTTCTCCACTGCATCCGTCCTTAGCTCCTCAATCAGCTTGTTACGTTCCTTGATCTCGTCCTTAGCTTTTTCAGCAGCCCCAGCCCATTTTTTACAGTCAGCATTCACCTGCTGAATCCTCGTCTCCAACAAAACTCTCGTCTTGTCCAGCTCTATTGCCTGTCTAGACGCTGCTATAAACTTCGACATGGCCTATGAATAGACAAAGCAACATAGAATGATTAAATAAGGAAAAGTTGCTAACTGAACAAGGACGAGAGATACTAACATACCTTGAAGAGGTCATGACGCCTGAATGCTCAAATTCCTTCAAGCCCATGTTATAGCACATGTTTATATCCTCGTCCTTGACGGCTATCTGGAAACGTTCCCAAGCCAAGTCTTCGTTCTCAATAATGTTCGTAGAAGGCTGGGACGAGCCGGGCGTGGTAGACTTGGCCAAAGGAGTTCTGGGCGGAGTCTTGGACGGAGTGGACGAGTCCACATCGACTATCTGGACGGTAGGCTGGGACTGGGGAGGTTTGGACTTAACCACCTTGGACGAGCTTTGTTTAACCCTTTTGTCTCTACGACTGGGGAGCCCTTCCAAGTCAATATTCTTTGGCAAGAACTTCCTTTTGTCCCCAGCCGTTGGACGTGTCTGACCCTCAGGACGATCCTGGGCCTGACCCTCAGGACGTTTCCCCTCTCCTGCAATCTCCTTCCCTCTGTTCTCTTTCATTGTTGACATTCCTAAGACGAGATGAACAAGTTAGGAATGTATACATAAAAAAGAAAAAGAAGAGGAGGTTTAGCTAAAAACTTACTTTTTCGCACAGTAACTTCGTGGGCGATAGCTTCGTCTGAAGGCTCAGGACCTAAACCCCACTTGGCTAGACGTCTAAGCGTGACAAGAGAACGAAAGCTCCTGTCTGTATGTAGACGAGCCCTGTGGACGCGGTCACGGTGAAATTTGCTCAAGGACGGACGTTTGGCAGCTACAACACAATGAACAAACAAAGGTTAGAAATTGTAAATATACCAAATAGAAGTAAGAATAAAAATAAACAAGGGGAAGGGACGTACCTTCTGGACGAAGGTTCCCTAAGTCCCCAGTGAAAGGGGGAAAGGGATCCCTGCCAACGTCCACAGGGTTCCCTGCCCAGAAGCCTGAAACAAAAATGAACTCCGTCTTCCATTTCCTATCAGACGAAGCTAGGGACTTGATCAACCTACAATCATTCGCCCTAGCAGTAAACTGATAAAAACCTTCAGATTGACTTATGGCAGAAGGTTTATAACAATAAAGGAACTCGTCCACTGTAAGAGGACGGTCCCCACCAAAAACTTCCCTCCACAAAATTTGCATGGAGATAATTAATCTCCATGCGTTAGGATTGAATTGACAAACACCTAAACCTAACTTGACTAATAACTCTCTAGCGAAGGCATTTAAAGGAAACCTAAGGCCACCTAAGAAGTAAGATTCATAGACGCCTATTCCAAAACGGGGCTCACAACACCACTTTCCACGGACGGGCAGCCTAGGGTTAAACTCGTCTGGGATTTGATACCAGGATTTAAGGCTACTTAACCTTTGTTCGTCCATCTTAGAATGGACGCCTACAGCGCAACTAAAGACGGTTTCTACCTCGTCCGTAGGATTGGACGGAGAACCAGCTTGAGAGCCAGAAGCTCTCCTAAGCTGTTCTTGGACGACCTCAATAGGGAGCCCAGGGGCCCTAGAAGAGTAGTTCTCGTCCGTGCTTCCTCCACTCTCATCACTAGCACTGCTAGAGCTAGACCTATCACTAGTATCCTCACAGTACTCGTCTATAGCCTTATTAAGGCTATCAGTAGACGAGGAAGCAACAGACATCTCTAACAAGAAACTTAAAACCTAAAGACGAGGAGAAGAAGAGTACCTGGCTCTAGACGGAAGAAGACTCTAGACGCAGAGGAACTCCTAGACGAGGCTCTAGACGATGGATGTCAAGGAAGAAAATCTCTGGAATGAGGCGGGTTAAGGGAGGCATTCCACTATTTATAGGATGCTGACCTGGGTAATCGAAACGACCAAACCAATACGAAAGCAACACATGGCGTCTACCTCGGAAAAATAAATCGACGGAATCAGTCGCCAATGAAAAAATGACACGTGGTGCAGTAATTATTAACCAATCACATATGTCCAAGGACGTTCAACTCTTTGGACGACTCACATGGACGAGGGGGCAACTGATGGTGTCACAAATAATCCAAGTCCATAACTCGTCCATATGTCTCGTCCAACGAAAGAAGCTACAATAGGCGGAGAAAATTGCAAGCGTACTGGCGAACCTCGTCCATATATGGACGAGGAATACCTCAAGAAATCTACTCATCATTTACGAAGGACAAGCCTTCCAAGATGGTCTCGTCCATCCTCCACTAAAAGTGGACGAGCTTATCTTGGAGGTCTCGTCCATTCTTACTAAGGATGGATGAGTTCATCGGCCCGTCCGACCTTGGTAACTTCCACAGCGGTTATGGAAGTTACCCCCAATTCTCCGGACTCCTCGACATTGGGAACGGTTACTAAACAGATAACCGTTCCACACACACTATATAAGGCTTCTTCGATGAAGGGTAAGGGGATTCAGACAATTTCACTTTTGAGAGAATACTTCTTCATTACAGAGAGTTCAAAATAACTAACTTGATCATCGGAGGATTTTTGGCCGGTCCCCACCGGTCCCCTCTGATTCTGTGTTCTTTATATTACAGGAGATAGCCCAAAGATCAGCGTTCGAGTCATATCAACCCACTGATATCCAAGGAATCATCAAGATTTATTATGAATAAGTCCACTGAAAACCCATGATCATGATGTTGGGGGGGGGGGGGGAATACTCACTGAAAACGTATATTGGGCTTTAGTGAGGTTTTTTTTTTTTTTTTTTTTTTTCTTCTTCTTCTTCTTCTTCTTCTTCTTCTTCTTTTTAATCTTTAAACTTCACCGTTTACTTCTCTTCTTCATCATCATAAATTTTTTTTTTCAAAATTGAATTGTTTTCTTTTAGGTTGAATTTTGGTGCCAAATAAGTTGTTCCAATAGTGATTTGTTCGTAGAAGATGCTTTGGGTTTGTTGCAGAGAGAAGATATATATTTTTCAAAAATTTCCCTTTCACAGTAGATCTTCTCAAGTTATGTATAATGATTTTCGTAAATATGCATGCTATATATAGTAATAAAAATATATATTTTATCTACTTAAATTTTCAATTGTTTGTTATGGTTGATTAAGACTAAAGATAAATATAGGAAGTGAAAGCCATACATTAGAGGGATTATTAATTAACGTATAATTATATGATTTTTTCTAGATTACTTTTTTAACCATTTTATTAAATATTAAGGAGATGCATGATAATGGATGATTTTATTCATTGAAAGATCATTTTCAAGCATAACTTTGATGGGAGATGCTAAATTCTTCATTAAAATTTTTTGTACATCTTTATAGCAAAATAAATAATTTTTATATATTCATTTGAGTTTAGAAATATTATATTTTTTTTAATTTGATAATTTTATATATATAATATATTTATAGAATAATGGCTAACATATGAATGTATAATCCAACCCCTCCATGTGAAAATTCCTGGCTATGCACCTGCATACGTTTTCAAACTTTAGTTGGGTGTGTCTAGTGTCTGCTATTTATAACTCCAGTCTACAACTACAAAATGGCCAAACTTTTGTAGTTGTACTCTGATTATGTAATGTATTATAAACCCGGTTTAAAACACTATTGAATTTGGTGGGTCTAAAACTTGTAGAAAGTCTTGTACATGGTCAGGGGCAGAGGCACGTTGTTGGGTGGAGGGGCCATGGCCCCCCCAAAAGTTCAAAATATTTCTATATTATAGTCTAAAACATTAGTTAGGGTCTTACAACTTAATATTTGGCCCCTCAAAAATATATTGGGTCCCCCCCCCCCTCAAGTATGGACTTTACATTTAAAAAGTTTAAATCCCACCTAAATGTCACTTGGGTTTCTTAGTTTTTTTACTTTTGTCTAACCTATGTGTGCAAGTGTGAAAACGTGCACTATGCAACACCGAACTTTTTTTGTTTTTCCTCTTAATAGCCCATGCAGCAACAATTTTCTCTGGTAATGTTTGCAAGAACAGGAACCATCTTTGACATTATGGAATTGACCACTTGACTCTTAATTTTCTCTTGTAAATCTTGGAAATAAGTTTAAATGCAGAATGACAGTCTGAGCGGACCCTGAGGTTCTTTAGAATAAGATTCTTGGCCCCTGGTTGTGTTTTCAACAAACCATAAGAAATTTCCAGTCTTTCTTCTTTATGTTTGTCAACAATTCTGAAGTTTCTGCAACATAGCTAATCAGTTCAACTTTGGAGTCATTTGATTTAGCTTCAAGTAAATTTATGTAGTTTCTGGATGAGAATTGTTGGGAAATTGACTTTGTTTGATAGAATTAACAAGTTTTAAACCAAAGTTGTTGATTAGATTTATTATGAATAAGTCCACTGAAAACCCATGATCATGATGTTGGGGGGGGGGGGGGGGAATACTCACTGAAAACGTGTATTGGGCTTTAGTGAGGTTTTTTTTTTTTTTTTTTTTTTTTCTTCTCCTTCTTCTTCTTCTTCTTCTTCCTGTTCTTCTTCTTTTTAATCTTTAAACTTCACCGTTTACTTCTCTTCTTCATCATCATAAATTTTTTTTTTCAAAATTGAATTGTTTTCTTTTAGGTTGAATTTTGGTGCCAAATAAGTTGTTCCAATAGTGATTTGTTCGTAGAAGATGCTTTGGGTTTGTTGCAGAGAGAAGATATATATTTTTCAAAAATTTCCCTTTCACAGTAGATCTTCTCAAGTTATGTATAATGATTTTCGTAAATATGCATGCTATATATAGTAATAAAAATATATATTTTATCTACTTAAATTTTCAATTGTTTGTTATGGTTGATTAAGACTAAAGATAAATATAGGAAGTGAAAGCCATACATTAGAGGGATTATTAATTAACGTATAATTATATGATTTTTTCTAGATTACTTTTTTAACCATTTTATTAAATATTAAGGAGATGCATGATAATGGATGATTTTATTCATTGAAAGATCATTTTCAAGCATAACTTTGATGGGAGATGCTAAATTCTTCATTAAAATTTTTTGTACATCTTTATCGCAAAATAAATAATTCTTATATATTCATTTGAGTTTAGAAATATTATATTTTTTTTAATTTGATAATTTTATATATATAGTATATTTATAAAATAATGGCTAACATATGAATGTATAATCCGACCCATCCATGTGAAAATTCCTAGCTATGCACCTGCATACATTTTCAAACTTTAGTTGAGTGTGTCTAGTGTCTGCTATTTATAACTCCAGTCTACAACTACAAAATGGCCTAACTTTTGTAGTTGTACTCTGATTATGTAATGTATTATAAAACCGGTTTAAAACACTATTGAATTTGGTGGGTCTAAAACTTGTAGAAAGTCTTGTACATGGTCAGGGGCGAAGGCACGTTGTTGGGTGGAGGGGCCATGGCCCCCCCAAAAGTTCAAAATATTTCTATATTATAGTCTAAAACATTAGTTAGGGTCTTACAACTTAATATTTGGCCCCTCAAAAATATATTGGGTCCCCCCCCCCCTCAAGTATGGACTTTACATTTAAAAAGTTTAAATCCCACCTAAATGTCACTTGGGTTTCTTAGTTTTTTTACTTTTGTCTAACCTATGTGTGCAAGTGTGAAAACGTGCACTATGCAACACCAAACTTTTTTTGTTTTTCCTCTTAATAGCCCATGCAGCAACAATTTTCTCTGGTAATGTTTGCAAGAACAGGAACCATCTTTGACATTATGGAATTGACCACTTGACCCTTACTTTTTGCTTGTAAATCTTGGAAATAAGTTTAAATGCAGAATGACAGTCTAAGCAAACCCTGAGGTTCTTTAGAATAAGATTCTTAGCCCCTAGTTGTGTTTTCAACAAACCATAAGAAATTTCCAGTCTTTCTTCTTTATGTTTGTCAACAATTCTGAAGTTTCTGCAACATAGCTAATCAGTTCAACTTTGGAGTCATTTGATTTAGCATCATGTAAATTTATGTAGTTTCTGGATGACAATTGTTGGGATATTGACCTCAGTTGATAGAATTAACAAGTTTTAAACCCAAGTTGTTAATTAGATTTATTATGAATAAGTCCACTAAAAACCCATGATCATGATGAGGAAAAAAAAAAAACGTGTACTGGGCTTTAGTGAGTTTTTTTTTTTTTTCTTCTTCTTCTTTTTAATCTTTAAACTTCACCGTTTACTTCTCTTCATCATCATCATAAGTTTTTTTTTCAAAATTGATTTTTTTTTTCTTTTGTGTTGAATTTTGGTTCCAAATAAGTTGTTCCAATAGTGATTTGTTCATAGAAGATGCTTTGGGTTTGTTACAAAGAGAAGATATATATTTTTCTAAAATTTCCCTTTCACAGTAGAATCTTCTCAAGTTATGTATAATGATTTTAGTAAATATGCATGCTATACATAGTATTTAAAATATATATTTTATCCACTTAAATTTTCAATTGTTTGTTATGGTTGATTAAGACTAAAGATAAATATAGGAAGTGAAAGCCATACATTAGAGGGATTATTAATTAACGTAAAATTATATGATTTTTTCTAGATTAATTTTTTAACCATTTTATTAAAGATTAAGGAGATGCATGATAGTGGATGATTTTATTCAATGAAAGATCAATTTCAATCGTAACTTTGATGGGAGATGCTAAATTCTTCATTAAAATATTTTGTACATCTTTATAGCAAAATAAATAATTTTTATATATTCATTTGAGTTTAGAAATATTATATTCTTTTTAATTTGATAATTTTTTATATATAATATATTCATAAAATTACAACTAACATATGAATGTATAATCCGACCCCTCCATGTGAAAATTCCTGGCTAGGGACTTGCATACGTTTTCAAACTTTAATTGTGTGTGTCTTGTGTCCACTGTTTATAACTCCAATCTACAAATACAAAATGACCTAACTTTTGTAGTTGTACTATGATTATGTAATGTATTATAAACCCGATTTAAAACACTATTGAATTTGGTGGGTCTAAAATTTATAGAAAGTCTAGTACGTGGTCAGGGACGAAGGCACGTTGTTGGGTGGAGAGGCCATGGCCCCCCCAAAAGTTCAAAATATTTCTATAATATAGTCTAAAACATTAGTTTGGGTCTTACAACTTAATTATTGGCCCCTCCAAAATATATTGGGTCCCCCCCCCCCCAAAGTATGGACTTTACATTTAAATAGTTTAAATCCCACCCAAATGTCACTTGGGTTTCTTATTTTTTTACTTTTGTCTAACCTATGTGAGAAAGTGTGAAAACGTGCACTATGCAACACCAATCTTTTTTTTTTTGTTTTTCTTCTTAATAGCCCATGCGGCAACAATTTTCTCTGGTAATGTTTGCAAGAACAAGAACCATCTTTGACATTGTGGAAATGACCACTTGACTCTTAATTTTCTCTTGTAAATCTTGGAAATAAGTTTAAATGCAGAATGACAGTCTGAGCAGACCCTGAGGTTCTTTAGAATAAGATTCTTGGCCCCTGGTTGTGTTTTCAACAAACCATAAGAAATTTCCAGTCTTTCTTCTTTATGTTCGTCAATGCTTCTGAAGTTTCTGCAACATAGCTAATCAGTTCAACTTTGGAGTCATTTGATTTAGGATCAAGTAAATTTATGTAGTTTCTGGATGAGAATTGTTGCGAAATTGACCTTGGTTGATAGAATTAACAAGTTTTAAACCCAAGTTGTTAGTTAGATTTATTATGAATAAGTCCACTGAAAACCCGTGATCATGATGAGGAAAAAAAAAAACGTGTACTGGGCTTTAGTGAGTTTTTCTTCTTCTTCTTCTTCTTTTTAATCTTTAAACTTCACCGTTTACTTCTCTTCATCATCATCATTATTTTTTTTTTTTTCAAAATTGATTTTTTTTCTTTTAGGTTGAATTTTGGTGCCAAATAAGTTGTTCCAATAGTGATTTGTTCATAGAAGATACTTTGGGTTTGTTGCAAAGGGAAGATATATATTTTTCTAAAATTTCCCTTTCACAGTTGAATCTTCTCAAGCTATGTATAATGATTTTAGTATATATGTATGCTATACATAGTATTAAAGATATATATTTTATCTGCTTAAATTTTCAATTGTTTTTTATGGTTGATTAAGACTAAAGATAAATATAGGAAGTGAAAGCCATACATTAGAGGATTATTAATTAACGTAAAATTATATGATTTTTTCTTGATTAATTTTTTAACCATTTTATTAAAGATTAAGGAGATGCATGATAATGGATGATTTTATTCAATGAAAGATCATTTTCAAGCATAACTTTGATGGGATGCTAAATTCTTCATTAAAATATTTTGTACATATTTATAGCAAAATAAATAATTTTTATATATTCATTTTAGTTTAGAAATATTATATCTTTTTTAATTTGATAATTATATATATATAATATATTTATAAAATAGCGGCTAACATATGAATGTATAATCCGGCCCCTCCATGTGAAAAATCCTGGCTACGCCCCTGTACGTGGTATTTTTTTTCTTCCATGCAAATTGATGAAAGATTTGAAAGCTTTTGCGGAAGCAATATAAAACAAAAATCATATTTTCATTTAAAGATCGTTGTACCACACAACCATAGATTCTAAATAGAACAAAATTGCGTACCTCTCTTAGCAACCCAAGCGTGTTGCCTCCCATGGTATTCACGTCTCTCTCTCTATTTCTTTTGAGTTTTCAGAAGACTGCAGTATCACACAGTATTTCTGATTGCCAACCACTAAATATGATATTATAAAATCTTATTTTATAGTAGACTTCTAAAACCCTAGAGGGAGATTGGACGTGGGATCCTTAGGGATCCTAATCTTCAGTTGTAGGATTTTATCAATAACCCTTTTGAACGTTATTGACTTATCTTGAAACACTTTCCAAAAATATTTCTTAATTTTCTCAACCATATTAAGAAAATATCTGAACTTCTACATATTGCAATAATGTCCATCAACACATTGCAATTGACCCCTGAAGATTAGAGAATTACAAATGAGGTCCCATTTCATACAATTTTATATCTATGTCCTTCCACCATACTATATTCCCACAAGCCACTAGGGCTTGATAAATATCATTGTCATGTCCCTAACTTATGTGACCCTTAATTTCTTGATTTCATAATTTCTATTGGACTCCAAAATATATTTAAAAAAACTCTTTAAATATATATATATATATATATACACAATATTATATATATGAAAAACACTTTTGAAAAATGTCATCGGCCGGTTTTGTTTTGAGTCCAACTTCAATATGAAAATCAACTGAATATACTATCTTCTTTAGAGACTGGTGGATTCATTGTTGAGCATTTATATATTTTACTCATTACACATGTAACCCAACGTGTCTGTATATAGCCTTTAAAATTGGCATCACCAATTGACATTGTCAAAGTTATGTGCATAATAAATAAATATATACAAACATGTTTGAAGACAATAGAAAAATTGTGATAAAACAACATTTTAACTAACAATGATCACTCCATACGGTGTCCTTGATCGGATCCAATTTAGTGTATGTACTTGTTACATTACACCCACTTGTTTGCTTAAAGTCACTACTTCAATGATGGAGTAAATCATCCTATCATATAACAGCACAACAGGTGTAGGCTTCAATAGTAATATTCTATTAATATCCACAGCCTAGAACAATTTAATAATATGTGAAAAATCATTGCTCCCTGTCTTTGGTTCATTAACCATTAACAAGATTTTTCCTACAGAGGTGACATCACATGCCACATTTAAACAATGAAATATACCTATAAAAGTTATGAATGTGAAAATAAAATTTTATTATCAAATAAAAATGCATAGTATTGTTTTTGAGGACACATAATTCTAACAAGATTGAGATGAAAGCAATGAACAAGAATGTGAAGGTAAAAGACTTCTCCGTTATGAAAAGAGAACTAAGAGAGTTAGTGAAACAAAAAGAGAAATAGAAACAGATAAGTAAGAGAAAATTTTATGAAAAAGAAAATCAATATCCGATTCATTGAAATAATTTATTTATATACAAGAGCTAGGACTAACTGCTCATCTTTGTTACCATTTTTCATAACATATTATTAACTGCCCTAACAACCATAACTAATAACTTAACAGCTTCCTTAACAGAAACGCAAGTGCTACAATTTGTTTTAGCTATTCTTTGTACAACGATAGGTCGTTTCCTCAGGACTTTAACACAGATGGTGTCAGAGCCAGATTTTACTTTAGAAGACAAGATTAAAATAAAAGACAAAAATAATTCCAAAAATATTAATATAAATAAAAACTAATTAACGAAATTAAGCAAGACTTGGTCAACATAGAAAATATACTGCAACGTAAGCTATAATTTTTTTTTTGGTATTTCCTGTTAGATTTAATATAATCATTTTTGTTGGATTGTACAATTTTTGTATTTTTAAATCATTTTTAAAATATCAATGTCGATTCCTTCTATTGTAGTTGTAGGGGGTGTTCTGTCCAACCATAAATCACCTACAACCACACATTCTTGAGCATGTACAACTATTCATTTCTTTATTAACAAAAGGAAGACCATTTGGAAAAAGGGAGCTCTCTCTCTCTCTCTCTCTCTCTCTCTCTCTTTTCATCCAGTCTCTCTTTACTCATCCGGCTCCCTTTGTTCGTACAACTCTCTTTCACAATTTGAACTTATTATTTCATGTTGTTCACTAACTTAGCCATCAAAGCCTCCACAATCAACCCCAAGGTTGGTCATGGAGAGATGAGTTTCTCTTTATTGGTATTTCAAGTTCATAGGTCCACGGTCACAACTCAATCCAAGGAGGAACTTAGTGTCATCCAATGCAATGCCGATCCTTATTTGTGCAGGGACTTAGATGGTGTCTAGCTTCATCCGAGCTTTCCTTCAATTAATAAATTTATTATAGGAAGATCAATTTCAATTTGGACCCACTACAATAGATCTTTTTTTAAAATAAACATAAAAAAATAAATAAAAAACCTAGAGTATATAGCATTGTAGAATTATTCATAAAAACAACAATATATAAAATTTGGCACATTTAGTTGAGATGTTTGGATAGTATTCCATTTTATAACTATTAGGCTACGTATATAGTACAAATAATAATTTTTTTTTCCTTGACTATTGTAGGAGAGTTCAAAATATTATCGATGAAAAAAAAAAAATTTAAAAGAATTAGATATGATGTTATTATTTTGCACACAAACATACGTACATACATATATACATTAAATAGCATTTAAATAAAAGGTGGGAAGAGAGTTAGGACGAGGTCCCCCCACAAAACCCTGAACTCCTAGCTCGACTCTTGAACATACTGTAGTGCGACTTGTGGCTTATAGAAGATTGTAACCAATGCAACTGGTAGCTTGCAAAATAGATGCCTAGCTCATCATATAATGGGATCAAGCCAGTTGTAGCTCGTCTCATAACTTGTTTAATTACACATCCCCCTCTTAAACGAAGATGGAAGAAATAAGCCCTAAGTTTGGATTGATGATCAAGAAAGCAAGGAAAAGGAAGTGCCTTGGTGAAGATATCAGGAAGCTAATCAGAGATTGAGATTAAACGAACTTGAAAATATTTCATAAGTACTCTTTCGAGAAAAAATATTTCCTAAGTGCTCTTTGTAATTAACCTGTATTAAATATAAACAAACTTAATTTCTTGATATTTTATTTCTCTTTTACCTCCAAAGAAAAAAAAAAAAAGAGTAGATATTTATCATAATCATTTTTTTAATTAATTTGAGGAAAAAGAAAGACATGACATAAAATTGATTTGGATAACATTTTTGCCACATGTTTAATGGTTCCAAGACCATAGCAATCAAAGAAAAAAACGTTCCAAGACTTCGAATTTTCCAAGTATTTGTAAATTCCAAACATCAATAACGAAAGACTTGGTGAAAGGTAAGTAGGATTAAAGTCTTCTAATGATGTCACGGTTGAAAGACTTTGGCATATTAATGGCTTAAAAAGAGGGGTGATATTATTTTCTGCAATACAATTTTAAGAGATAAAGTTATTAATTAAACTTTTCTCAAGTGTTATTCTGGATGACTCTATGCCTTCCCCCTAAGCCCCTTCCAACAATTAGTTATTAGGTTTAACAAATTGCACCATTTAATTTTGTTTAAAATTCAATTCGGTCTTTTAATTTCACTTTAGTTGTAGTATTAGTGATTTTTTTTTTTGCATTAAATTATCCAAAAAAAATTTCTACTATTATTTGGGAAAAAAAGTACATAAACCAAAAATCCAAATGGAGTTGGCGAGGCATCCTGTTACTACTTTTTATTTTTGATAAATAACCTTTCGAATTTCATGACTGTGGGTTCTCATTCTTGTTACAAATACTATGTGATATTCACTGCTTGGCTCTAGTATAAACCTTATCATTGTGAAATTAGATTTGCGTAATATTTAATAATCTTAAAATATGAATGAACGGATACTGCTATTTGGCTATGTTGGAAGACACGACTAACCTCTTTGCTTATTGCCTTCTGCTGTGATTCTACGTGTGGGATCAAAATACAGATAAGGTAAATGAGCATCACAGTTTATTTGTAAATTAGGGGGGAAATGATTTAGAAGGGGAGAACTATACTAGAAACCAAGTAAATAGAACTATAATAGACACAACTGAAACTGAAAAGGAAAATGAACAAGCTCTTTCTATTCTCTCGAGATGGACTAAGGTGGATGCAGTAATAACGCAGAAATTTTATTCAAAGGGGCCAAACTTTATATTAAAAAAAAAAAAATCTTAAGTTAAAAATTGTAATATAAATATCAAATAACAAATCACTACCTTATATATCGAATCAAAACTAATTAACGAATATATATTAAATTCTAAAGATGCAAGATGTAAACCTCACATAATATACATGAAAAAAATCTTGTACACGTCTCGCATATAAGAATTATGTATGGCTGAAATGTGAGCCCCACATATATTTTCTCCATATACTGTCATAAAAAAACAAAATAGGAAATTGTAACAAGCTCTAGCGAGTCTAGTCTCAACATATAAAATAATAGAAAATTTAAGTTTTCAAAACATTAAAATGCAAGTCATACTACAATACAATACACGTTTATTAAAACATTATACCATTTTAGCCATTTTTCAGTTCGGGTTTCCCATATACTCAAGGAACAAAAGAAACTTGCACTCTCAAACACAAAGAGAGACAAAGAGCAATTCGGGGTGGCGAACCGGAGAGTTGTGTGGGCCAACTATCGAGGACTCCAAGCTTTAAAGACTATGATGACGTAAGGGATTTTTTTTCCCTAACGAGATTTGGGGTTTATTTTTTTGGTAAACAGCAAAGATATATATTAAAAGGCCGGTTTGAGATGGGATGGCTCTTTAAATCAAAAAAATAATCGATAACATCAAAGTATATTGTCTCCTACATTTGCTGCTTTTTTTTTTTTTTTTTTTTGAGATTTTTGATTTGGGAATTCTAAAAGTTGTTAAAAATGGATTTATTATTTGAATTTGGAGGGGTTATGGGCTCAGGAATGGGCCAGATGTTTTGTTTTTCTCTTTGTATATATATATATATATATTTTGGCCTTTTTGAATCAATTATATAATTTTAGGGAATTCAAGTTTTTAGAGAGAATTAAAAAAATAATAGTATTCTCTCTCTCTTTCTCTCTCTCTCTCAAAATCCTAGGGGGGCAATAGAATATTTATAGCATATTTACAAATAATATAGCATTCTATTAGCATCTTTAATGGAAATTTTAAAAACTTAGGGCTGGCCCCTCCCTAGCTCCACTAGTGGGTGGATGATTATAGAATTGGATGACATTGCTCTCTCTCTCTCTCTCTCTCTCTCTCTCTCTCTCTCTCTCTCTCTCTCTCTCTCTCTCTCTCTCTCTCTCAAAAACAAAACCATTCCTTTCTTAAATGGGGAGGGTCCTATTTATACTAGTAGTGCCTTCCTCTCAATTAAAGGGGGAGGGGGCGGGGTGGGGATTGTGTGGTGGAGATTGGAAGATACTTGTTCCATCAAGGGTCTCCTCAACCTTTTAGGGGAATGAGTGAGCTATTGGGTGAGGAACACTATTCAAGAGGTCATTCAATAATAAATGCATCCTTTGGTAGGTGGGTACATTCATTTAAAGTAATTGTTTGCGAGATCTAGGTGCTACTTTCCCTAATTCGTCAATTGCACTATTTGTGAGACTTTAGATATCCATTAGTTTTTCCACGAATTGTTTGTACTTCATACCCTCAATGCTACCTTCCGTAATTCGTCGATTGTACTATCTGTGAGACTTTAGATATCCATTAGTTCTTCCACGATTTGTTTGTACCCTCGGTCATGAGCCAAGATCATGATATTCCTCGACCATGTGCCAATCTAGAATGAGGATTAATGCTAGGCTGTACTCTGTGGCCTAATGAGAGCTTTGACTTCATCCTTTCCCAATGCTCAGCTAGCCTTTCTCATAACTATCTTAGGCTAGACATAGGCCTCTCCTTTATTCCATTCCCTACAGGCATTGGGATCATGGGAATTTTGCAAATAGTCCAATGTCACTCCAACCCCTTACATTACCAAAAGAATTTTGTTTAATGAAAACACATTATTACTCATTAGTCAATGTAAAATAGCATAAGGGGTCGATTTTACACATCCAACTTTGTAGACATCTCATTTTGTACCCGTTAATAACCTTTGGTCTTCGACCCCAATGATGAGCTTGACATACATCAACCAACGGTAATTAAATAGTTTTCAATAGTTCGGAGGTAATCACAACTTAAAAGTGCTCAAATTTCTTTGAAAATGATGCTGAAAAATGACATTTTCTCACAATTTTGAACATTCCTTTTGATCTACAAATAATATTTGCGTGAGGTTTGTTTCATTGGAAATTAGACATCCTAGGTTTCAATTTTAATATAATTTTTGTATAATTTAGATTTAAAATAAGTGAATTATGACTGTTTTAAGTCAAGTCAACAATGTAGTCGAATTTAGGGTTCTACGCGCTCATGTTTGTAAGCATGCACACATATACTCAACTATGCAAGCGCATGGTGCATTCTAGAACCTTAGAAATTCAATTTTAAGGGCCCAAACCTTTATTCTTTGATGGGAGTCCAGCCCTTATATAAACCCTTAGGAATGTCCAAAACCCTTTAAAAGGCCTCGAAAACCCTACTTTACACATATAAATACTCACCTTATGTCTCTAATCCAAACCCTAGCTAGAGATAGTTTATTTTTTGCCTCCATGTTTTTTAAAACCCTAGTTCAACTTTCTAAACACCCATGCAACCACCAAAGCACGTTTTTTATAGACTCAATACCTTATTTTAGCAATCTCTTAAGGCAAAAACTTGTTTTCAAAGTTATTTTCTAAATCTTTTTCAAAACTAATCTTTTTCTTGAGTTGTAATTATCTTGTTCTATTGTTTTCTCTAATTCTCTTGTTTTATCAATATAATCTCAGTATTGTAGGCACTGAGGGGTTAGTTAAATAACCTCAAACTTGTGATCCTAAGCAAGGTGAGTATTCTTTCCACAAACTCCTTCTTTACTTAATATGATTCACATGAGTTCTTGCTATAGTTTCTTTAAATTGTTATATTTGATTTGTTTGATATTTTTAATTTTTTTTATATGTATTAATCTGATTTTGGGCTGATTATAATCTGTTTTGTAGTTTTTGTTTTATTATTTTAGTTTTACGTAAGTTTGACACGATTGTCTATTTGACGTTAGTTTAGTTTACTAGTTGATTTATTTCATGGTTATTTGTTTATGTTGATGCTTTGTTTTATTTAGGGTTTCAAACATGTTCATTTGATTTATGTGTTAATCTTCTGTAATTGTTTCAATCTGTAAAAATGAGATTTTATGCAATTTTTGTTTTAACGATGCATGTGCAAGGTTTCGACCATGTTTACGCATAGTTGAGTATATGTACGCACTCCAAACCCACATTAGGGCAAATTTCTTGTTTTTATTTAATGAATTGTTTTTTGACATGTTGTTTGATTCTGTTTGACTCTATTTTAGGTTAATTAATTATGTTTAATTGTTTTTCATGTTTGTTTTAGTCATTTTGCCATAATATGTTTTATTCAATATCTTTCCTTGCATGTTTGTTTTGATGTTAGTTTTTCTTTTTAATATAATCTATTTAATTGTGGTTTTATTTTATTTTTTTCTTTATATGTTATGATGTAATCTTTGACATGTTGTGTGCATTATTTTATTAAGTGCATGATGTATGTTTAGGGTTAGGGTTAGAGATTTTGGCTCTTTTAATAGTTTCTTTATCTAAATATGGTCTATCAACATATAATGGAGGCCAGTCCACAAGCCAGGCGGTCTTAGGTACCTAACACCTTTCGAAACCATACCCGAACTCCAAACCCATAATTTGGTATGTAGCCCTATGTATGTAAGGGGCCCAAAAGGCCCAATTTGGTTCATAGACCTAAACCAAGTGGCGACTCCTAAATTTCCGCCTCCCTTTCCATTCAGCTGAGGTGTACTTCCCATGGGGGACATGAACCACGCGTGAGTAGTGCGAGACAGTGCGCTCACAAACTCTAAAAATCACTTATATTAGTTAAGCTAAAATTGTGAAAGTTTGGATTGCTAATACTTGATATAGTATAAGGCTATTGTAGCTATGTAAATAGATAAAGAAATAATAAAAAATAAGAGAGAGAATTATATTTGATTTGGGACAATAATAAAAAAAATTAATAAAGAAATAATATTCTAATGAAACGTAGTGTAAAATAGATAATTTGTTGTGGAGTGTTTTGAAAAGTTATTGTGTAAAATAGAGAAAGTATGTTCTTATACTAAAATAAACAGAAATTTTTTCACAGGCTGATGAGAATGCTCTAGTCCCTAAAGTTTACCTAATGAGTGCTATTGGTCCATAAAATTTCAAATAAGCACTATTGATCCATGAAGTTTAAAAAATGAGCTTTGTTGGTCTCTTCGTTAACTTCCATTTGTTTTCTTGCCTATTGCAATTTTTTTATTTTATTAAAAAAATACACGCAAGCATCAACCCACAATCTGAATTACCAAACTATTTTTACAGATTAGACTTATTGCAATCCCTAAAAAACCCAAATCCGAACTAGAACCTCCACATTAGCCTCCACAAAAATATCAACTATGAAGCCACAACCACCATAAACTTCATCGCAAAATCTGAATCTCATTACCGAATTCCACAACTCTTGACAAAAGCCATATCAACCCCATGATGATCCTCAACAAGCAACATAAAAAATTCATATCTATATAAAATAATGGATTGGCTTCAAAAGCCCTGAAATTCTCCTTAGCTTCATTGTTATCGAAGAATGGATCTACTTCATCATTTAGACCCATAGCATTAATTAAAAATTGTAAAATAGTTTTTAAAGTTGTAGAATAGTTTGTAATTATAGCATTACTCAAAAAAAAAAAAGTGTTACGTCAACAACATTTTTACAATACTTTCACAACAAATCTTAGGTGGTAAGTTGTTACTAATTTTAATTTGAAGCCACCACTAGAATTACTTTTTTGCCCACTAATAACAACTTTCCACTTAAAAATTGTTGAAAAATATCATGAACAATACATTTCCATAAATAAATAAATGCCACATTACTTAAAAATTGACATATCATTATTTCATTAAATACTTGGACAAGAAAACTAATGGAAGTTAAAAGAGGAACAAATAACGTTCATTTTTTAAAGTTTAGAGACCAACTAGCCTCATCACATGCGCAAAGCGCATGCTATGAGGATTTTTTTTTTTTTTTAGTGCCATAATAAAAAATTTAAAAAGTATGCAGAATGACTGACTTTTCGAACAAAGTTTCACTTATCCAATGACCAAGAACATTACAAAAATTTATCAAAAGTAAAACTTTTACACTTTGCATTTCTTTACTTTTTTTTTTTTTTCTTTTTTGACAAACGAGGATATCTTGACCTCTTCGAGAATCTGACCATTCCCTCGAATGTATACAGTCCTCCCATCCCACACACACCAAGTTATTACAGGAAAGAATCTCAAAGGAGTGATCCCAAAATGTTGGCGAGAGAAATATCATAACGCATTAGGAACCACTAAGATAAACCCTTGGGGTTTACACTCTACATTTCTAACAAATGAGACCTAGGTGTTTTGGTATTCACACGAGTACCACTTGATATGGCTGAACCTTTTGCTATTGAAGAGATGTGTTGGATGCATTGGCTTGGTGAAAGTCTCTCAATAGTCGTACCTCTTCCTCTAATAATTGAGAAAGTTAGTTTTGAATGCTGTCATAGATGAAAAGGTTGAGGGTGTTCCATATGTAACGGTGTGAATGCTTTTTGGAGTATATTTTTGGTTAGAGAAAAAAAGTCATCTACCATTTTCTAGGCAATGAACAAATTACAAACTAACTAACAGAATTATTCTCAAAAAATAAATAAATAAATAAATAAATAATAAATAAATGAAAAGACCTTTAAATGAATTATGGAATGTAGCATCTAATTAAACAAATCACCCAAAATTCCAAGAACCCTTGCTTTTCTCTCGCGTTTTTGGAGAAACATTAGGAAAGAAAAATAGACCAATTTCATTATCATTTTGTTGAAACCAAAAAAGTAGAGATAGAGAGAAAGTACCCAATTGATCTTGTATTAAGGTTGAAATCCAAAAAAAAATCAGTGATTTAATGTAAAGAAAATCACTAAAATAAAAAATGAAACTACATAGTTTTAAAGTCATTAACAGAACATTTCTGGCAGAGGCTAATAGGGGGACTGAATTAAATAAAATTGAAACTAATAGGACTAAATTAAACCAAAGCAAAGTTAGAAGACATAATTGAATTTTAAATAAAGTTAGAAAGTGTAATTTGTAATTTATCCTTTTTTTTTCCTCTTTCAATAATTCAATAGCTGGAGTTTCAAAAAAAAAAAACAATAGCTGGGATGGATGGATTTAAACCTTAAAGATGTTCATTTTTGGTTGAAATCATTAGATTGTGCCAGATTGTCAATTGAACTATGAGACTTTTGTTCTATTCTAAGATCAATCATGTCATCATGTGCGGTAGAGTGGGATTGTGGCACATGGGTCATATATAGTGCCTCATGAGTCATGAAACAAAATTTTCCTGCTTGTATTAAAGCTTGGGCTAATGAATTCGGGGACCATTTTTCAAGTCCAATGTCCCTCTCCATGGCCAAAAAGTTGTTTCAGCCCAAAAAGGAAAAGGACTCCTATTTTCCTTTTTGGGCCCCATTAACATTATGCACTTTCAAATTTCAAAATGGCAACGGTCATCTATTCCAAATAACTCAGATTCATCCTCAAAACGAAATCAACGGCATCCCAAAAGCAAGTAACCAATACTTTCCCTTTTTACTCTCCCTCTGTAGAGATTCAAAAGCATTTGAGTTCTTTCTTTCTCTCTCTTGTATTTTTCTATCTTTCTTTTTTCAAAAACCCAACTCAACTCTTGTTATCGCTCTCATTCAAAAAACAGTCATAAATACATTTTTAAGTTTTAACAACAATGGAGGAGGATGGTAATCAATGGCATGACCCACTTCTTCTTACCGACGTTTCTTGGCAAAACCAAAGCTCCAGTTCTCACTCTCACTCTCACTCACCCTGTCACTCTCACTGTAAGTTTTTTCAATTTCACTTTTCTCTCTCCTCACAAATCTTTTCATGCAAATTCTCTCACTTCTTAATCCCCCTCTCTTTCATTTCTTTTACAGACAATTCGCCTCCTTTGCCCAGCTATCATATGCAAACTTCTACTATGGCTGATCAAGATCCATATGAGGGTAATGTGGCTAAGATCTTTGTACTTATTTGACTCATTTTTCTTTGCTTTCTCTGCAAAACCATGCTTTAGAATTGTGTAATGGGTCAATTTCAAAAGTAAAGCTTGGATGCTATAAGTAGGCCAAAAAATCCAATGACCCATTTGACAATTTTGTGGCTAAGATCTTTGTACCTGTTCTTCTACTCATTTTTCTTTGCTTTCTTTCCAAAATCGAGCTTCAGAATTGTGTAAAATGCTAATCACGATAGTGGTTCAATTTCAAAATTAAAGCTTGGATGCTAATTAGTAGGGGAAAATTCCTATGACCCAGTTGATAATTATGTGGCTAAGATCTTTGTACCTATTCTTCTACTCATTTTTCTTTGCTTTCTTTACAAAACCATGCTTTAGAATTGTGTAAAATGCTAATCATGAATTCATGATAATGGGTCTATTTCAATATTAAGCTTGGATGCTATTAGATGGGGAAAATTGCAACGACCCAGTTGACAATTAGTGGCTAAGATCATTCTTCTACTCATTTGTCTTTGCTTTCTTTACAAAACCATACTTTAGAATTGTGTAAAATGCAAATCATGGTAATGGGTATGTTTATTTTTGGGCAAAATTTTAAGCTTGGATGCTATTAGTATGGGAAAATTCCAATGACAAATATGTGATTAATGGTTAAAATTAATGGGGTCTTTTTCACTTTAGGGTGTGTGTTTTCAAATCTACATTAGGGCCATGGTTTTTTAATAAGTAGAACTTTTTTCAGGTCGGTCCATGTTGGGATTTTCCCTCACATCTCCGGATTTGGTTATTTGTGCCGGCTCACCGGATATTCCAGGAAACAGCTATGGAGATTCTCCTCAGTTTTTGGAGAATAAATGCCATCAGAACATAGGGAATTCTATAGAGCTATCTTTAGAGAACGGCATCAATGGGTCTGAAATTGTAGATATCCCCAAGGCCCCAGCTGTAAAGTTCTCTACAACATTGTGCCAAACATTTAAAGAAGAATTGTCACCTGGGGCCTCCTTTGAGCTTCATCCACAGCCATTAATGGAGGAAGGCTCGACAAAAGATCAACTTCCAGTACTAAGTATTAATGTGGGGTCTAAAGATAAGGCTGTGACTTTAGGTGATGTGAACTTTTTGGAGGACAATGATTTCGAGGGCGGCGATATAGTAAGGACAGACTGTATAGGTCTGCCGCTGTACCAGTCTGCACGCTCTGGGAACCTTTCATACCATTTTCAATCATTGGAGTCTGGCAATTATGTTGTTGATCTTCACTTTGCAGAGATTGTGTTCATAAACGGCCCTCCCGGGATGAGACTGTTTGATATCTATGTACAAGAGAAGAAGGTTAGAAGCCATTGAAAATGAGACACCAATAGGTTTCTTTTCAAAAGAAATGATGAATTATAAAGAACAGTTTCTTTATCTGACACTGTCGATTGATTGTTATGTAGGTTGTTTCCTGCCTGGATATATATGCTCGTGTAGGTGGGAATGAACCTCTAGTTGTCTCTGACCTTTATACTTTTGTTGATGATGAAAAGGGTCTGTCCATTAGATTGGAAGGAGTGATTGGGCGCCCAATTCTCTGCGGCATTTCCATAAAGAAAGATTTTCCTGCAAGTAAGTTGTCTTGTTCTTACAGGTCATCTTGGTTTCAAGTTTTGTTCTACAAGTTGAGATTCAGCTAGTCCTTTTCCAAATTCTGATGAGTAAAAGTTTGATGTCAGATTCCAGAGAAGTTGAATTGCTCAAAGTCGTGGCAGAGTCTCAAGTGGCAGAAAGTGAGCCACCCAAAGTAATACCTCTTTCTGAAAATGAGCAGGTTTAGATTAATAAGAATAAAAACTAGGGTGATTTATTTATTTATTTATTTATTTATTAACAATTCCATTGTAGGATAATGGTAACTTCGATGTGAAAGGAGATTATCAAAAAGTCCAACAAGATTTTGAGTGTCAAAAAGAGGAACTAGCAGAGACAAGAAGAATGTTGGAGGAACTTAAGAGGGAGAACCAAGCAAAGACGAGGGAATGCCAAGAAGCCTGGAAGTCTTTAAAGGAGCTCCAGAATGAGCTCATGCGCAAGTCAATGCATGTTGGATCTTTGGGTACGGAAATATCTTTCTGTGGCTCTAGGTTGTTCAAATGATTGCAAATGCTGTATTGATGTTTGTCTGTTTGCAGCTTTTGCCATTGAGGGGCAAGTGAAAGAGAAGAGCAAATGGTTTTCATCATTGAGAGACTTGACAAGAAAACTTAAGGTACTGAAACCATAATTAGTGCTTCAGACAGGGAAAATGCTACTACAACTATGTTTCTTTGATCATATATAGATAGTATTTTATTGTTTTAATAAATGTCATTTAACAGCTCTTGAAAATGGAACACATCACACTGGTGGAGGAGGCAAGGGAATATAAGAAGTGTCTTGAAGATATGGATAAAATAAGGGCTACCATTCACTCAGCCAGTAATTTAAAATGCTCACATTTTTTAGTTTCCAATTATAAGTCCATGTATGAAATCCTTTTTTTACTTTCACTGTATTCATTTTTCTTTCTGGCATTAGTTAACCAGCGAGTAGATTCACATGAAGACCTTAAGATTAAATTTATGGAAGGGGCCAAGGAACGAAAAGAACTTTACAACAAGGTTTTGGAGTTGAAAGGTAAACTGTAAGTTCGATATGCAAACTAGCCAGATTACCAAAGGAGAGTTTACTGACATCAATTGTGCTTACTTGCAGGAAACATAAGGGTCTTTTGTCGGTGTAGGCCTCTAAACACTGAAGAAATTTCAGTAGGAGCTTCAATGGCTATTGATTTTGAATCTGCTAAAGATGGTGAACTCACTGTAAGATCAAATGGGGCCTCTAGAAGGACCTTTAAGTTCGATTCTGTATTTGGCCCTCAAGCAACCCAAGGTAATTACAGGTCAATAATTTAAGTGAAAAGGTTGATTATTTGGATTAATTAATAGCACGTTTAATGCTGACAATGTATTTCTTGTATGTCTAGCTGATATTTTCCAAGACACAGCTCCATTTGCGACCTCAGTTCTAGATGGGTACAATGTCTGCATATTTGCTTATGGGCAGACTGGAACAGGAAAAACTTTTACAATGGAGGGTACAGAAGATGCTCGGGGAGTAAATTTTAGGACTCTCGAGGAACTGTTTCGAATAATTAGTGAGCGACAGAAGCTATGTCGATATGATGTATCTGTAAGCGTCTTAGAAGTCTATAATGAGCAAATACGAGATTTGTTGGTCTCAGGAGCTCAGCCTGGAGTTGCTGCAAAAAGGTAAGCCAGGAGATGGTTAGCCTTTTCCGCTCAAAGCTGGTGAAGGAATGGTTGTATTTTTCTTTGTAAATTTCTGAAATTTTTATGTATATGATTGTGCTATCTGCTTGGAATTTAAGAATGCATTCTGTGCCTTTAAAAGCACCCAAAAAAAAAAAAAAAGGAATTTAGAATTTTCACTAGATCTTGAGAAGTTGCTCTTTTCCCTTGTATCAGTGGGGCATAACTTACCTTATTAATTTTATTTTTCCATCAAATTTAACAGCTTGAATTGGTATTTTTGGAAGTGTAGTGATTCATCAACTCATAGTATGTTAGCCTTTACTGCTATAACATTGTTTACCGCCCTAAATGCAGGCAAAGTTTTAGATTTTTAAACTAATACTAGTATTTCTTTTCCCCAAATTGTGGGTATTGTAGGCTTGAGGTAAGGCAAGTGGGTGAAGGAACACATCATGTTCCAGGACTGGTTGAGGCACATGTTAACAACATGACTGAGGTCTGGGAAGTTCTACAGACTGGCAGTAATGCAAGGGCTGTTGGCTCAACCAATGCCAATGAGCACAGCAGCCGATCCCACTGGTCTGTTTATCTTGACTTTAATTGATTCACTCAAATTTATATTTGAACAATTTGTGGTAAGAATTTTGCTGAGGGGATAGACTGGTTGTTCCATAATACAGCATACATTGTGTGATGGTGAAGGGGGAGAATTTATTGAATGGGGAATGCACGAGAAGCAAATTATGGTTGGTGGACCTGGCAGGAAGCGAGCGAGTGACCAAAACAGAAGTGCAAGGTGAACGACTCAAGGAAACCCAAAATATTAATAGATCTCTTTCTGCACTTGGTGATGTTATATCCGCTCTTGCAACAAAAAGTCCTCACATCCCTTTCAGGTTATAAAGATACAGATTAGCATTGCTTTATTTGATTAACTTTAAATGTCATAATGACTAACATATATATGTACTTCTGGTTTTTTTTCTTTTTTTTTTTTTGGTAGGAACTCCAAGCTCACACATTTACTTCAAGATTCTTTAGGTACTTCTTTCTCCAGCTTCCCCAAAGAAGTTATATTTAAGATTTGATCCTCCTTTATTTTCCTCAATCTCATTGGCAATGATTCGATCAACATTGCCAATCTTTTAGATATATGTAGAAAGGAAAATGGATTATGGATAGCCTGACAAATGGATTTATATTGTCAGGTGGAGATTCCAAGACCCTAATGTTTGTACAAATCAGTCCTAACGAAAATGATTTGAGTGAGACCCTCTGCTCACTGAACTTTGCAAGTAGAGTGAGAGGAATAGAATTAGGTCCAGCAAAGAGGCAGATGGACACCAGTGAACTTCTGAAATACAAACAGATGGTATAAGAGTCCTCATATTAGCAACTTCCTTATTTAATCAGTTTTATGTCAAGTTATCATGCTTGTTAGTGTTGATTATGTTTACCTACTGCATTTCAAACATTCATCAACATTTTAGGCGGAGAGAACCAAGCAAGATGTAAAGAGTAAAGATGTTCACATCAAGAAGTTGGAGGAAACAATTCATGGAATGGATTTGAAGATAAAGGAAAGAGATCTTAAAACCAAGAACCTGCAAGACAAGGTATTATAAAATGGAATGTGAAAATATATCTTTTTCTAGAAACCAGGGACTTAGAACAGATTTTTTTTTTTTTTTCCTTAGTAATAATTGGTTTCATATTGAAGGTTAAAGAATTGGAATCACAACTGCTAATCGAGAGAAAGCTGGCTCGTCAACATGTGGATACAAAGATAGCTGAGCAGCAACAAATGAAACATCAGCAAGAAGAGCAGAATGTTGCACCAATGAGGCTTCCACTTGTAACTCGACCTTTAGGAAGTCACAAGAATCTAAATGAACCACTGAGCAGTACATTGATCAAAGACCAAGTAAATCTCACCCGACCACTTTCAGAGAACAACAGCTTCAAACCACTGATGCCCATTCAACCAATTGATGGCTTTGTCAAATACATTGATCCAACAGAGAAGGAAAATAATCCTGAGACAGCCGAACAACCCCTGATACCAAAAAGAACTGGAAGAGCCTCTATGTGCCCAATGGCCCGACGTATACCAGCAGCTCCTGCTCCAAGGCGCAACTCTTTAATCCCATTCCCAAGTGTACCAAGCTTAGCCCCACTCCCACCACCATTGCTACTGTCCCCACCACATGAAGCCGAAAAGAATGAAGATACAGACGGGTCTGAAGCTAACTGCTTGCATGAACAGACACCTTGTGAAAGTCCTAAAAGAATAAAAGTTGGAAGTAATAAGAAGCTTAGCAGCGTATTGAGACGAAGCCTCCAAAGGAAATATCAGTTGAAGTCACCAATGCAACACATTAGAAGAGGTGGTGTAAATGTTGGGATGGAGAAAGTTAGAGTCTCTATAGGAAGTAGAGGTAGACTGGGAAATAGAGTGCTACTTGGCAATACTACAAGAGCAATACCAAAAGAGTCTCAGCACAAGCAAATTCAAAAGGAAAAGGAGAGGGGTTGGAATGTTGGTGGAACTATAGGGAGAACAGTTATTTAAAAGTGCATGATATTTTTATTACAAACTGACAATTAGAGGTTGTTTTCTTGAAGCCTGCATCAAGAAAAATAGAGAGTTGTGTGGATTGTTTGGGATGATTCTAATCATCCATTTGAATCCTTGTAGTACTAGTTAACCTTAAATGGATTTATTGTTGTACATATTTTAAGCTTGGCATTGGTCTGTGACACTAAATTTATTGTTCACAACAAAAAGAAAAAAAAGAGTTACTGAATTTGCTTTATCTATGCAAAAAGCTCCGGTGGTTCATCTGCAATCCTTTAATTGAATTCCTTTTTTCCCATGAGATTGCCAAAGCATAGAAAGCAATTCTAGGAAGGTTTATTCTGCTTAGGGGTGCTTCTTCATTAGTGTAATGAACAAGATGGTATTAACTGTAGGTTTGGATGCTGATTTGGTAGTATTTTTAGAGTGTTGGACAAAATGGTTAACTAGGTTTTACACAGAGAAAAGTTTCTATCAAGTTTTCCTATAACCTAGATTAGACAGGACACGAGCATGATGCGACATCATTTAGTGCATCCAATGCATGGTAGAACTTGACATAGGTCAAACATTTGCATAATCATCGGTGGAGTTACCGGAATTGTTGGCAGCTAGAGGGGCTACTCAGTTTGTGGTGGAGTTGGGCTTCTGTCAATCAATTTTTGAAGGTGATTCGGAACTTGTGTTTCAATCTCTCACTTTGGATAGTTCTCCTTGTTCAGCTTTAGGACATATTATTAAAGACACTCAATCCATTGCAAGTTCATTACAAGCTCATTCCTTCTCTCGTATTAGGAGTTAGGGCAACACTGTAGCTCATGTCTTAGCCAAGTGAGCTAGAACATCTACTCCTTTATTAATTTGGATGAAGTTTATTCCATGGCACTTCCACCAGACATTTTCATTTTGTAACTACATATTTACCTACTTTTGATTAATAACATCTTGTCTGGATTCTCAAAAGAAAAAACTTGAACTTCTTTTTACAAGGGAGTTTAACCAAAGAGTTATGCATGTCAGAGATATTACAATTTTTATTGTATAGGCCTATAAACTTGTGTCATCAAACACAAACAAATAATTAAGATATTTATTTATTATATTATGTTGTTAAAGTGACATCTATCACATTCAGGTTAGTTTGCACAGCCTTTTTTTTTGGCACAAATTTTGTACTGTTAAATATGTACTAATGTATGTGTGTGTATATATACCGAACTACTGACAGACATGTTAGAAGAAAGTTACAAACTCTTCAAATTAGGAAGTTCTTGAACAAGCTGGACATGTGTTATTAGGAATGATGTATAGTCACTAGTTATACCTTTTTTTTATTTTATTAAATAAGTTTAAAGATAAAATTTAGGGTAAGCATTTGATCCTTATTCTTTACATTATAATTCATTTTGGTCCTTAACCTTTTAAATGTGTCAATTTGATCTCTAACCTTACAGTATCATATTAATTTAGTCCATATCGTTATCTCTTTGATGGAAAATACTGATATGACAAATAGCCAAAATAAAATTTTAATTTATTGCCACATTAAAGGATAAAGTGAGAAACTAATTTTTTTTATTTTGTCCATTTGTCACATCATTAATTTCCATACAAGAAATAACGGCATAAGCTAAATTGACATGACCCTAAAAGATTACAAACGAAATTGAAATGTAATGTAAGAATAGGAACTAAATATGCAATTTACCCTAAAATTTATATATATATTGATAGATTTATGACAAAATTTATATTGAGGTGGTATGTTATGATTAGTGTTAATAAAAGTGATTTCAACAGTAGGCCCATATAAAAATATTATTATTTTTAATCATAACTTACCACATTTGTGAAAGAAAAATTATTAATAGTTTTGTGTGCCTAACATTAAAATTTTTTTCTAAAATTTAATTTAATCCATTAATTTTTATTTTTAGTTGGCTAATTGGTAGAGGGAAAATGTAGAAGTGGCATTATTTGCAATGGTGACTCTAGGAATTCTTTTAAGGATGGTGATTAAGAAAATTCATGTGTGGCCGGGTGGTACACCATGCCTTGCTCCAAGGGCTTAGAAGGCATGCGTGGGGCGCTTCTCTTGCCGATGTGGGACTAGAGTGTTACAGGGTCAAAACACCCCAAAAATCTCAAACCCCACACTTGGTACTGAGAGCAAAACCGTGCGGGCTTGGCTCCCCAAAGCAGACAATCAACGTGCACGGGAAAATCCTCACACATTAATAATACAAAATTTAATATAAAAGAAAAAGAATTTAAATATATATATATATATATATATATGAAGTTTTATAATTTTTTTGTACAGACAAAATAAAAAAGAAAAAAAATGAATTGATGAGAGATTAAATGAGAATTGGGAATGCTGAAATAAGGGTAATAAAGTTAGAAAGAGTTCAAAATGATGATAAAAAAAAATGGAGAAAATGAGAGAGAGCAACGAAAGATAGATGTTGCGATTGCGAGCCTAGCCCTTGATGAGTAAAGGTGTAGAGCTCTTGGCATCATCGACAAGAACTCACAGCCTAAACCGCTCTCTTGGTAATGTTTTTTAGAAAAATAAAATTGGAGATTATTCGGTTATTTTTATGGAATTGATCAAACGATTTACAAATATGCATGATTATGGATTTTTACTTTTTTTTTTTTTTGAAGGCGAACCAATAAATCATTCATTGAAATGTAACGAATCATAATACAAAGCATCCGCCACAGGCGGTGGAGTATCTTCAATCCAATACAAATCATCAATTAAATTCCTAGCATGTTTTGCTAAAGCATGAGCAACCATGTTTCCACCTCTCTTTACCTAGTTAATGGATAGAACCTGCATTCCTCTAAGGTTGAACTTGATGTCTTCATATATGTGGCCAAGCAGTGAGCTATTCTCTATAGAAACAAATATAGCCCTCATCACATTGAGGCAATCTCCTTCAATAATCACCCAAGAAAAGCCAACTTCCCGAAGAATTCCATAGCTCGTCGGCAAGCCAACACCTCAGCCTCCTCACTACTATTCATGTAAGGACCCTTCACTGACATGCCTGCCATAACCTCGCCTGAAGAGTTTCTGATTATAGCACCAAAACCTGAGCACTGTTGGTCAGAAAATATAGCAGCATCAAAGTTCATCTGATTATGGATTTTTACTTTATTTTTATTTTTGAATGAGTTTTGGTTTAATATTTTGTTCATTTGTTGTTGTTTGGTCTAATCTTATTGTTTTTAGGCTTTTTTTTTAATGTTATTTGGGCTCATTTTTCTTATTACTT
Organism: Quercus lobata; assembly: GCF_001633185.2. Lineage (NCBI taxonomy): Eukaryota > Viridiplantae > Streptophyta > Magnoliopsida > Fagales > Fagaceae > Quercus > Quercus lobata. The sequence goes on along the minus strand of NC_044907.1, from coordinate 72,960,731 downwards.
GAACTTTTATTTATGTTGTTGCTTAAGGGGTTAAATATTATATTTGAGGGCCAATATTATTCTTGTGAGTAATGCTATAGACACAACAAAATGTCACAACAATTCCTTCATTAGCATACAAAAAAAATTTAAATTAGAGTTCAAAAAGGCCCGAGTATGATTTGACATGTTAATTTTGGAATGTTGTGAAATTGTTATAAGTTGTGACATTTTTTTGTGTTCCTAACATTACTTTTATTTTTATTGAATCCAAATTCTTAAGAAGTTGAGATTATCAACTCAGGGTGGTCAATATTTCTTTAGGGTAAACAAAACATGCTAATTTAAATATAATTATGTTATAAAAAAATATTTTGCAAATATAATTCTTTTTTAGCAAGTCAGGGTGATCCTGTGACCAACTTGACTTGTATGTACAAATGCCCCTAAATATTTCTATAATAACTAATCACATCAACAATTGTGGAAAAAAATGAATATTAATGTGAATTTTAACTTCTTCTCTTTTTCTTGTCTAAAATTAAATTTAGTCCCTTAACTTTTACTCCAATTGTCAAATTTAGAGAGTCATTATAATATTGATGTTACTCCAATTGGTACATGTGTTTGAACACGTGTTTTGTTGTTTAAAAACATGTGTGAAAATACATGTGGGTGAAAAAGTGTGTAGAAATGTATGTAATGTTATTTAAAAACTGAAAACATGTGTTAGAGTTTGTCTACCAAACAACCCCTAAAACTTTTGTTTGCTTAAGCCTTAACTTGAACTATATCTCACTAAAAAAAAAATCAACTTTTCTTTTGCTTGCTAGAATTCAATTTAATCCTTCAACTTTTACTTCAATTGCCAAAGAGTCATTAAGATTTAATTTTTGTCAATTTACTCATTCCATCCAAATTTGTTATCAATACAATACAATACATTCCATTCAATTTATTTCGATTTACTCATTCTATTTCTTTTTCTTTCTTTTTTAATTCAAACCAATGTGTAAAAACAATCTGTCTATGGATACACTCAAACACACACTCAATTTTACAATATATTTTGATGTCAACTTGTAATTAGATTTCAACACTTACACACGGACCACCAAACGTACTTGTTAGAAAAAAAAAATCAATAATACAAGTACCACACACTTTGTCACAACTATCATATATGTCAAATTACGAGTAGTGGTAAGAAATTGTGGTTCTATATGATAGTGATAAGATAATCATTCATAGTTTGTCATGTATGACAATTATGACAAAATTTGTGTAAAAATGTGTGGTACTAGGCTACTAGCTTTATTGAAAATGGGATTGAGATCAAGTGCAACACCCTAAGTATTGTACCTGATGCAATTTACCCACTTTCTCTCGCAATTTTTTTTTTTTAAACTTTTTAACTTTAATATTTTAACTTTCCTTTAATATATTTTATTTAATGGTTAAGATTAAAAGTTGTTTTTTCAACTTTCAAACTCTTACAATTGCATTAGCTGTATCTCAATCCTTGAAAATGATACAATTTAGATAACAGTCCACTAGAGTCAATACTATACAAACATTGATGCACTAGATTGAAGCTTAATCATATTGAAAAAAAAAAAAAATCAGATGGACCAATCACAATATGATACTTATTCACACCAAAACTTATTACACATATACTGTTAAATAGGGTGGGATGAACCCAATCTTCAACGAAGAAATGTTTGTGGGTTCCAGTTAGTTCAACTGGTAAAACTTTTTATGGTTGAATAAGAGATTTGAGGTTTAATTTCTGTCTACATCAAAAACTGATTGGTGTTTTGGTTTCATGATAAAAAGCTATTATTAGGAATTGACTTTTTAGGTTGAAACTCTCTTTAAAAAAAATGTCAAATTTGCCAAATAGCTTACTTGCGCACAAAGTTAGGGTCTGTTTGGTTGTGTTTGTTTAAATAATAGTTTTCATTGATTAAACAACACAACATATATTTTCATAATACTTTTTCATTCATACATATTTCTACAATACTTAAACTACATTATTAGAATAATATTAACAAATGGCTCTTATTTACTCATGTAATACTTTTTTTACCCCCAAAATTTTTAGTCCTATTTTATAAGAGATTTTTAGTAATATTGTTTAAGTTTGGTAGAAATAAAAAAGTGTGTAAAAGTTCATACACGGTTTTCTCGCTATATAAATTATAAACACAGTTATCAGACACAGCTTTACTAGCTTCACTCTCCAACCAAAACCCTCTGTCACTTGGACTTCCACTTCCTCCAAAACTCTTCGTTTGAATTTTGAAATATCTCTCTGTGATGGCGCGTCTTAGAAATGGAAAGTGTTTTGGTGAGAAGGACGAAGGAGTAGTTGAGCCTGTGAAGAAGAGGAAGCGTGGCAGAGCTAGAAATGCGGTGGCTAATCAGAACAAAGACGAGGAGGAAGAGCTTTTGGAAAATCGTGACGACAACGTTACGGACGAAGTCGGAGGGAAACGGAAGAAAGTAGAGGAGGTCGTGAACGTGAAACTGCGGCGTAAGGTTGTGGAGAAAGGAAAGAAAACTCAAAATCAAAACCAAGAAAAAAATGTTGAAAAGATCAATAAGCACGACCCAAAGGTAGCTTCTTCTTTTTTTTATTTAGTTGTTTTTTGTGTGATTATTGTTTAATAACGGATTTGATTGTGGTTGTTGAGTTGAACAGTGGATTGAAGAGGTGTCTTTGATGTGTCATCAATGTCAGAGGAATGATAAAGGCAGGGTTGTTCGATGCAAGAGGTGTAAGAAGAAACGTTATTGTATCCCTTGCTTGCAAAAGTGGTATAGATTTCTTTTTTTGTGTTGTTTAGCATTGTAACTTGTTCATTTTAGTTAATTTCCTTTCTATGTCAAGTTGATAAATTACAACTTGGTGATATGTTATTTAATTGGTGTTTTTTTGTTGGTTAATTACTTTTTTGTCCTAAAAGCTTAAGCATGGGATAAATATAAAGGACAAAGTTTGGGGATTTTTTTTTTCAAAATAACACCCATCTTCAAACAATTTTGTTAGTTAGCATAGTTTTCAAACTATTTATGAAAATAACATCTCGTGTCTAAAAAACTCGAGTTCACTGTAGCAAATCGAGTTTGTAGTAATCGATTTCCAGCGGAACTCGAGTGTGTAGGAGACGATTTCCAGTGGAACTCAAGTATTAGAGACTTGTGTTCCAGCTCTGCACAAATAAAAAAGAGAGAATAGAGGGAAAATGACCTTCGCCTAAGGGAATCATACACGTTTGCGGGTTCAATCGAACCTTGGGTTCATGGGTTCGCCACCTGGGTTTGTGGGTTCGCCGCTGGGTTCATTGTCGGGATTCACTAGTTCATGGGTTCGCCGATTAGGTTCGCCATTGGGTTCGTGTGGTTTTTGCTTGGGTTTGTGTTTGTGTTCGTGTTCGTGTGGGTTCGCCACTATTTCTACTTTGTCCCTTGTTAGTGGATTTTTTTTAGAGGGGAGCAAAGGAAGAAGAAGAAGAGAGATTGAATTTTTGGCTTTCTCATGTGGAAATCGAGTGTTTAAAACTCAAGTTCTAAGTGAATTTTCGTTGAAATCGAGTATGTGATACTCGATTTGCTACATTGATCTTGAGTCCCCTAGTCTTCAGATGTTAATTTGCTAAATAGTTTAGAAACGATGCTAACTAACAAAATTGTTTTAAAATTGGTGTTATTTTGAAAAAAAAATACCAAAGTTTGGCTCCAAACATGTTTGGACCCATCTTTTGCAATCCATTACGAGGCAAATTATAAGATTATCCACGTATAATATTTAAGCAAGTTACTTGACTCATTAAAAACGTCATGTAACTAAAACTGCACATGAATGATTTTTTCAATTGCCACATAGTAAGTTGGAGCAAGATAGCTCCAAACAATGTCTAGAGCCAAACTTTTTCCAAATCTAATAATGTTTTTGTTCCACTTCATTTAAAATTTTAAATACCATGACACTTGAAAATGGAATCTTAATCGTGAAATGAAGAGAATGAGAATTTTTTTTTTTTTTTAATTATTAAATAAAAAAAAATGGGTAATAGATTTCTATAGTTGTAGGGTGTGGGTTGCCAATGACCTCTAGCTCAAATTGTAAGAGCTGGGTGGAGAGTGATGTTGTGGGTGTTCAACACCTGTTGTGCGTGTGCAACTTACTCAAAACAAAGTCGTAGGATGACTTTTATCCCATTTCTGTGCTGTTTTTGTGGCTAACTTGTGGCCTAATAATGCCATAAATAATTGATTTGACAAGTATGAGAATATTTGTAGAGTGTGTTACTTAAACTGAGTTGCATATTTTTCATATGCTAGTGGCTCCATAATTCATAGCATGGGCTCTGTGCATGAAAATAGAGAATTGATTTTAAAGACTGTTAAAAATCAGGTAGTAAATATCCCCATGAAATGAAGGTGTTATTAAAAAGTACATCAAGACTCGATAGCATTATGTTGACGAAGTTAATTTTTGCTGGCACCAACGTGCTCGTGCATTGTGAAGATCAGGTTTGTATATTGACATAAAATATCCCAAGATGGCTCCTGTAATTCTCAATTACTTAGTCATGAATTATGACCTTAATAAAGTTGGTATAAATAACATTACGACTTCATTTTGGATTGAATGTTATGACATTAATTTTATTGTTGCACGTGCACGATCCATTTATTTGGTGCTTCTAGGAAATGTAATCAGTGGATAGATTGGTAAACCCTCTTTTATATTTTTGTGCTCTCCATAATATTTGTTTCATGTGTCTTCTGTTGTTATTAGAGTCCAAGTCACCAGAAAACAATTTAATGTTGTTCTGTTTTTAATTCTTCTGTTTCTGAGGCTTGTGACTTTTTATATAAAAAAACCTGAATTACAAATTACACCCTCTAACTGTGATATATTTTCAATTTAGTTTTGTAAGTTTCATTTTTTTTTCTTCATTTCAGTCATTTAACTTCCACTTTCATCCAATCTTTGTTGTTGAATCCAGCAAAAACAATGTCATTTTGGAAGGTTAAAAATATTAAAATTAACGGCAAGATTGGATGGAACTAGATTGAATGATCAAATTGAAAAAATGTCAAAGTTAAAGGGTGTAATTTGTAATTTAGCAAAAAAAATTATTGTATGGAAGCTTTTTATGAAACTATGTTGGAACTGATATGGTTACTTATGTTTGACTTGGCACTTAGTATTAAAGTGATCTTGGTTTGTTTCACTGCCAAATGAATAACTACCCATGGATGAAGACCTTAGTAAAGTTGGTTTATATAACTTACTGACGTCGTCATTTTAGATTGAATGTCATGACATTCATTTGGTGCTTCTTGGAAATTTAATTGGTGGATAGACTAAACCCCCTTTGTATAACTTTGTGCTCTACATAATGTTTGTTTCATGTGTCTTCCCCTGTTATCTGAGTCCAAGTTACGAAAAAAACAATATAAGTTTGTTTTGTTTTAATTCTTTTGTTTCTTCGGTTGTCAATTTTTATATAACAAAAGGCCAAATTATAAATTACTCCCTCTTAACTTTGATTTATTTTCAATTCAGTTTCTTAAGTTTCATTTTCCCCCCATTTGAATTTTTTCAACAGATTAACTTCCATTTTGTTTCTAACGTAGGTCTTCTTTCTGCTTCCATTCATTTTGTCATGTTAAATTTACAATCATTTTCGAGATTCAAAAAACTATAATTAACGGTGACTCGGTGAGATTGGATGGAGCTAGATAAAATGACCAAATTGAAAATATGTTATGTTAAAGGGTGTAATTTGTAATGTAGCCAAAAATAAATACTTATTATATGGAAGCTTTGTTATTGAACTATGTTGGAAATAAATATTTATTGGTGCGGTTACTTATGTTTGACTTGGCACTTCGAATTAAAGTGATCTTGGTTTATAATTCTCTGCTAGAAAATTTTGCTTTTAATCTTGAAATTAGCTAAACCATTGTAAATTGCATGATTTCATAGGGTGAAATTACAAAATATTAATTTTGAATCTCATATAACTATAGAGTGCATGATTTTCTGAATACCTTAAAGGATGCATCATTACAGGAAAAAACTAATGTAGCATTGCTTTTGAAGAATCCTTATTTATGTTTTTAATAGGTATCATCCAAACTGGTACAAATGTTTTTTTTTTATGGATTGCAACCTCGACCTCTAAGGCTTAAAATATGAGTTAAGGAACATTGGAAAATACTTGAAGCTATAAAATGAATGTTTAGGCATAGGAGCTTTTGCTTGTTTTATTGCATTTATTGTTTTGGCAATTTAGTTGAAGTATTTGTGTTGTGTTGTGTAGGTATCCTAATATTGAGGAGGATTACATTGCAGAAGCTTGTCCAGTATGCCGTGGAAATTGCAATTGCAAAGCATGCTTGCGTTTGGATGTACCTGTAAAAGTCAGTTTCTCCTTTTCCTACATCTCATGAATAATTGGTATTCCCTTTAATGTCTTTAGATTATGTGTGAGAAGTTTGACAAGTTATTTATGCCTTGTTGCAGAATTTGAAGAACTTAGACTTGGATATCAGTGAAGATGAGGAGTTTGAGCACTATAAGTATATGCTACAAGTACTTCTTCCATTTTTGCAACGGATTAGTGAAGAGCAAATGGTTGAGAAGAATTTAGAGGCTAAAAGACAGGGTATTTTCTTTTACTCTGTCAAATGATCTTAGGAACTTATCTGTGTTTCATCTTTTATTAGTTAGTCTTTGATGTGGCAGATTTCTGTATTTGTGTGGATTGGAAGATGTCTCATAATTGCAAAAGGCCAAGAAAAAAAATTTTAATTTTACTGCCTGATGTAATTTTGACTTGTGCAATTGCGGACTGTTACAGTTTCCTTTCTTTAAGTCTCTTACCTTTGATAATTCCTCATCGTTACTTCCTAGTTCTCTTAATTAAAAAATATTATTCAGATGTACTTTTTTGATTTGGTTGTTTGGATGTTCATTTGATAGGGTTATTGCTTCCAGACTTAAAGATTGAAAAAGCAGATTGCCCTATTGATGAGTGTGTGTACTGGTAAGGTCTTTTCCTGAAAACACTGTTTCCAATGGTATCATTGTTTCATGAAGGTTTTTATGTTATCTCTTGCTTTTGCAGTGATATCTGCAGAACTTTTATTTTTGATTTTCACCGAAGCTGTCCTAGATGTTCGTTTGATCTATGTCTTACCTGTTGCCGGGAGATTCGTGATGGACATCTGCAGGGAGGTGAGGAGGAAGTGGTTATTGAGTATATTGACCGTGGATTTGACTATTTGCATGGTGGAAAGGGGGAAAAGGTGAAATTACCTACTGAGACTAGCTCAATGGATAATATAAAGTCGAAATCTGAGTGGAAAGCCAATGAAGATTCTACCATACCTTGCCCCCCTGAAGACATGGGTGGTTGTGGTCTTGGTATTCTTGAGTTGAAATGTATGTTCTCACACTCATCAACAGAAAAGAAGAAGAAACTTATGTTCTCAGAAACTCCGGTTTCAGAGTTGCTGAGAAAAGCGGAAGAAATTGCCAAAACTTACAACTTAATGGATGTGGCTGCTGCTCATTCACAATTTTGTCCGTGTTTCAATTCAGTTGGTGAAGTGGACTTAAGCAATAATAAGTTACGGAAAGCAGCTTCTCGAGAAGGTTCTGATGACAACTATTTGTATTGCCTGGGGGCCCAAGATATACAACATGAGGATTTGAAGCATTTCCAGTGGCATTGGAGTAGATCTGAGCCCGTGATTGTGAGTGATGTACTTGAATCCGCATCTGGTTTAAGCTGGGAGCCATTTGTCATGTGGCGTGCAGTCCGTCAATTGAAACATCTCAAACATGATAGATTGTTGGAAGTTAAGGCCATTGATTGCTTGGATTGTCGTGAGGTTGGTTTATTTTATCCTTTTCTATTTGTGTTAATTATTCTTTCCTTTTGGCATTTAATTGTTTAGCATTAATGTATTGATGTTTGTGCTTAATTTATTCTACTTTATTATTTTTAATGGGATTGTCTTTGAAAATTCTTTAAATGAAAGGTTTTCTTTCTAGGAATTTTCCAATTCTTTTGTTATCAGGAAGATTTATTTTAGTTTTGCACGCGGTAATTTGATTTCCAACCTTTTGGTATGTACTGATGAAACTTTTTTGATCTGGAAGAACCAGTATAGAGTTTAGTATGATTATCTTACTCAATCCAAGTTAGAAAAAAAAAAAAAGGCAGATACAGCCTTGCAACTTTCATGATTAGCATTTTGGGTCATTTATGGGCAATTGGTGCATTAAATACTCTGCACTTGAGAATTAGCAGCTGTATGTACTCCCTCTACTTGATTTTTAGGGGAGATGACTGCCAATGACTGCCTTCTTATCTTTACCTTTTATTCTGAAAATGGTATATGAAAGAGTCTTATTAAAAATTTTAGGTCCATTTACTGGTGTTTCATTAGTCACTCCGATGATTGTTAATACGTTTTTTTATTATTTATTTTTGTTATATTCATAGTTGTTTTTTTACCTTTCCCTTCTAGTTTTTAAGTGTTTTTGGATTTGTTTGTTAAAATTCCCACTTGTCTACTCTGTATAATAAAATGATATGGAAATGGTCCTTGATGATTTTGCTTTGTGATACTAACTATTGTGATGAAATGCAGACTGATGTCAATATCCATGAGTTCTTTACTGGGTATACAGAGGGTCGGTATGACCGTTATTTGTGGCCTGTGATGCTGAAACTAAAAGATTGGCCTCCATATACATTATTTGAGGAACGCTTGCCACGTCATGGTGCTGAGTTTATCTGTTGCTTGCCGTTTAAGGAATATACACATCCACGCAAGGGTGTTCTAAATATTGCTGTCCGGTTGCCTGATGAATCTCTCAAGCCAGATATGGGTCCCAAGATGTATATTGCGTACGGAGCTGCTCAGGAGCTTGGCCGTGGGGACTCTGTCACCAAACTTCATTGTGACATGTCTGATGCAGTATGTATGGTCTTGTTGTGACTCCTGCTAATCACTTTGTTTTCTTTTCTTTACTTTTCTTTTTTTTCCAATGGAAAAACTTCTGCTTGGTTGAGGTACTGGATGAAAATGCCTATTTGAGTTTATATAGGTTGAAGTGTGAGGGCCAGATGAGTTGGGTAAGGATTGGCATGTTGTAAACATTGTGTGTCTGTCAATAACTGCTAATCACACATTTTACAGATTTGAGTCCGACGCCATAATTGACCAAATTTTATGTCGCACATAATTTTGTCTCTTAATCAAATTTGTTATATAAATTCCAATGAATTTTCAAAGTTGATTATGTCAGGTGTTGGATTTTATCTTAGATGTGTATGTCTATGTTTGGTTTAGTTGGAATCTACATCAAGTCCAAACCCATTTTAGATAAGCATGATGTTGTCACACCTGGTTTTATTTTCACCCTTTTTGTCACTCATACTTGAAATGAATAAAAATAATTGCTTCTGGTGCTTTGATTCATCTTGGTCCAATTGTCATAATGCAATTGCGACAAATGAGGGTTCCTGATTTTGAGGGGGCATGGACTGTCTGTTTTCATTAAAAGTTTATTTAATTTTCTTGGTAAAGATCATTTAGTCATGTCTTCTACCTGCTCCCTATCCTACGCATCTCGTATGGTATTGACTAATGTTGAAGTAATAGGAGACAATGATATTCTTGCAGCAGTGTGGGGATGATATTCTATGATCATATTTTGTCTGTCTGATTGCTTTTGTATTCATATTTAACACTTCTCTTGGGATTTTTTTTTCCTGTAATTTCTTCCCTTTTTTGTCAAATAATGAACTGCTTACGTATATTAATCCACAAATATAGCTGACACTTAACTTCTGTTTGATGATCTAATTTTCTTTATTTTTAATTCACTGAATTAGGTAAATATTTTGACACATACTGCTGAAGTGCCACTTAAAATGGGGACCCTTGAGAGTATAGAAAAATTGAAAAAGAGGCACTTTGAGCAAGATCAAAGGGAATTATTTGGAGATTTCCAAGCTGTGGATGAAAAGATTGAGACTAATGTATCTGTTGTTAAGTCTTGCAAAGTTACTGCTGATGATAAAAATATTAGTAGTGGATCTGGGGATCAAAACACTGGTATAACTGTTGAACACACTGATCCTATTGTTGAACTTAATGGGGATCGTGGTGAGTCAAGGTTGAATGGGAAAGACTTTTCAAGTGGATCAGAGCTGGAAAAGAATGAAGGGGCAAAAGTGGACCAAGAAAACAGTGGTGGGAGTGATACTACAATTTCTGGAAATAAGTTGAACAGGTTAGAAGCTTCTCAGGGTGGTGCTGTCTGGGACATTTTCCGGAGACAAGATGTTCCGACGCTGCAGGAATATCTTGATAAGCACTTCCGGGAATTTAGGCACATCCATTGTTGTCCATTGCAGCAGGTAATTGTCTCTCAATTTCAATTGGATACTAGAATTTTCGTTTGTTTGCTTAACTATTATCATTATACTTTCTGTTTATAATGGTGGTGATAAATTACTTAAAGAGTACTATATTCTTTTGGTCAATCAATGTGACACTGCTCAATGGAATTGCTAAGTGTCTGGCAAAGTTGTTTTAGTAATTAAGATGCGATGGTTAAGATTTAAAACTAGTCATCTTGAAATGCCTACTGCTCTTCTTTTCGAAACACATATTTATCTTTGCTTTATTCCTAAAAAATCTTTAAAATTTTTAAATTGCTGTAATCGTGTTGTATGAAGAGAACCATGGGAAATCCAAATTGGGTAACAAAATGCAGGATATAGGCCTGACTGGCTTTTTACCAGCTGGGTAAAGCAAGGTGAATGAAGTAGTCTTTGATTGGAAATGTAGCATATTTAATTCATTAACTGTGGTTTATAATCTGCATAATTGCTGGTGTGTGTGTGCGTGTTTTATTATATTTTTTTACTCTTGTTAATACTTGGCACATTTCTGTTGTATTTATCATATCTTTTGGTTGTATAGGTTGTTCACCCTATACACGATCAAACATTTTATCTGACTTTGGAGCACAAAAGAAAGCTCAAGGAGGAATATGGTCAGTTTCTTATATATTAACGGCGCTAGTTGGATTGAATGCTGTATTCCTTTTTGTCATCAGATGACTAACTGTTCTTGGGCATACTTTTATGGTTCTATGCTATAATATAGGAATTGAACCGTGGACATTTGTCCAAAATCTTGGAGATGCTGTCTTCATTCCTGCTGGCTGTCCTCATCAAGTAAGAAATTTAAAGGTAAAGTAAATTGCATTTGGTGTTTATTTCACTCCCCCCATGGTTTAGTATGTAAAAATGGGATAGTTTACATATTGCACCAGTGATTTGTTATTCACCTTTCATGAATTCCAAGCTGGCAACATAGGGTGAATGTTTTCTTAAATATAAGAATTTTTGGAAACAGATTGGTTTATCAATCATTCTAGTCTTTAGTGGTCCACCCTTCTGCTTGCATGCCTCTTATTCTATTGATGCCCTTCTACGGTTTGACTAGGATGTGGGCAATTAATATTTCACTTATCATTGACATTGTGGCCTTTAAATGCTAGAGTGATATCTCCATGAAGTGGTTTTATTCCTGTCATTTATAAGTTATGTTGTCTTGCAAAGACAATTCAAGTTTCATAATTTCATTGATTATGTTATGGTTGAATTGCCTATAATTTTATCAGTTTGAAAAGCAGAAGACTGGTAGAAGTGGTTTTCAAGTGAACAGAGCATAAATCATATTGGAATGGAAGCAATATGGAACATTTCTGGAATGTATAGTTATCCCGTTAAATGTTTTTGTGTGGAATTCCTCTTAGATTTCTGATTGACTATGATGCACCAATACGGGTACGGGTATTGGTATGATATGGGTAGGGGTACGGGAATACAGCATTTTTTGAAAAATCTAGGATACAATACGTTGGAGATACAGCAAATTCTTCTCTATTTTTTTTCCCCCTTCTCCCGTGTCTGATTGGTACTCGCTATATCTCGGACATATCCTGCATGTATCCAAGCCGTATCAATATAAAAAAATCATTTTTTTCGCCTGATACTCTCTGGGTATGGTTGTACCCATATCTATATCAGGTACGTATCGGATACCAGTACGATGGAAAAAATGCCGTATCAGTGCATCAGAGCTGATTGATGAGCTTATGTGCCTCATGCCTTCAATTTTAAATTTGGTGTGGATTGTGACATTTGAAATTGCTTTCTATTTATAGATTTGTTTCCCTATGGCCTATACATACAAGGAATTATATAATTTTAATCATTTTTTTTCTACTTTTATATTCAGTCATGCATAAAGGTTGCTCTCGATTGTGATGTTTGAAATTGATTTCTATTTATAGATTTGTTTCCCTGTACATATAAACAATTATATAATTTTAATTGTTTCTTTTCTTCTTTTACATTCAGTCATGCATAAAGGTTGCTCTCAATTTCGTCTCACCTGAAAATGTTGGTGAGTGCATCCGTTTGACAGAGGAAATCCGTACACTTCCCCAGAATCATAGGGCTAATGAAGACAAGTTGGAGGTACGTAATTGATATCTTTTTGATGTGACCATAAATGTTTTATGGCTTTTTTTCTCATGTTAGTAGGATGTTTCCACTTGTGCTTCTTGTACAATGGCATCTTGCGTGTAATGCTGTGAACTATGTTTCTGTTGATTATTATAGTTCTTATTTGTTTTGATTTAGATTTTTTCATACCTGCACCTTAGTGATATCTGGTTTCAATGTGAGCTTTGTTTGTACTTTGTAGCGGTATCGTCATGGAGCTTATCATAAATATATGTTTGGCAAAAACCACATTTTCGTGCAATTTCCACTTTGGTCCCTATCTTTTATTTTCATAGCTTTTACTCCCTATTTAGACAAATGCCATCCATTTTAGTCCTTTCCATCAGTGCCCTAACGGAAAAGTCCTAGGTGGCAGACGAAACTATTAAAATAATAATAATAAATTTTATTTTGGCATTAAAAAAATGTCACGTCAGCATCTAAATTATAAAAATTAATTTATTAATTTTAACTAAATAAATAAATTAAAAACCAAAAATCACATGAATTGAGATCTAAGTGTCTTGAACAAGAATAACAAGAACACAAACCCAGAAATTTTTTTTAAAAAAAAAAACACACTTAGATTTGAAATGCAGAGGCACCAAATCCATGAATAAGAACAATGGGAAACCCTTCTCCTTGCACCACATAATGTAAAGCCCACAAAGTTTTCATGACCAAAAGATAACAAAAAGAAGAACAGGATCGAAAAACAAAAAATGGGTATGCAACAAGACAACCATTCTGACAAAGAAGTCTCAGAGACAATAAATCAAACACCTAAACCGCATGACCGCATAACCACAATCTCACAGATCAAAATCTAGAAACCAAAAACGAATAAAAAGCACATAGAAAAGTGATGTGGGGTCTCCGATCCAGAGATAATTTTCGTCCATCCAATACTAGAGGTCTTCGATCCAAAGAGTGTAGACCTTGTCGGTGCTGGTGGGCTGGGCTTGGGCTTGAGTCTGGTGGTGGAGGTCGTGCTGTGCCGGTGCCTAAGGGGCCCACATTTGAGGTGGAGCTTGAACCACCGCACCGGGCTGGGCTTGTGGTGGCATCATCATGTAGGGTTGTTGTGGGTATGGGTGTGGGTATTGTGGCTGCTGGGTCTGTTGTTGTTGTGGGAACACAATTAGATCTGGGTTTGTATTCTTGTTTTTCTTGCTTTGTTGATAGTGATAGCCCCAGATCCAGTTTGATATCCCAACTGGAGTGCTAGTTGCAGTTTTGGGGCTCGGCGAGAGAAGACGTGGATTGTTGTGGTTTTGGGAGAGAAGAGTGAGATTGATTCAAGATCGTTGTTTTGGATTGCTGGGGTTTGATCATCGGATGGGTTTTGGGTCTTCTATTTGAAGGGTTAGGGTTTGTGGGGATTGGAGATCATGAGATAGTGGGTTTTGTGGATCTAATGTTTAATTTTGTGTTCTTATTTTCTGAGTTTTTGGTGATTTTTGGTTTTTAATTTTGAGTTCTTAAATCTGGGTTGATGTTCTTGTTCAAAATACTTTTAGATCTTAATTCATGTGAATTTTGATTTTTAATTCTATTTTGATTTTTTTATTTAGTTAAAATTAATAAATTAATTTTTTTTTAATTTAGATGTTGACGTGGCATTTTTTAGTGCCAAAATAAAAATTTTTATTATTATTTTAATAGTTCCGTCTGCCACTTAGGACTTTGTCATTAGGGCACTAATGGAAAGGACTAAAATGGATGGCGTTTTTCTAAATAGGGAGTAAAAGTGGTGAAAATAAAATATAGTGGAAAGGACTAAAATGGATGGCGTTTTTCTAAATAGGGAGTAAAAGTGGTGAAAATAAAATATAGGGATCAAAGTAGGAATCGCGTGAAAATATAGAGACGAAAATTTGGTTTTCGCCTTTATGTTTTTAATAAAATACGAAATATGTTATTTGTAAATGTTATTTAGAAACCTAATTAATACTGCTTGATTACTGTTGCCAAATCCCTATTGATGCCATTGCGATTTTCCCTTTTTTCCAAAGCTGTCCAATTAAAACTTTGCTGCCTATCTCGGATCCTGCTTTCCCTCATTGTGTGATCTAACCATTGGTGCATTGCACCAGGAAAAACCTCCTTCTGCACTCCACTGCTATTGATTCTACCTCAACTGGTTTAGATACAAATGTTTTATGTTCTCAATTCACTAGTGCCCAATAAATATAAATTGTAATAGAATTGCAGCATTCCCTTATGGGTACATATGTCAATAGATGTTAATTTAGATGGCCATTAAAATTAAATTTATTCTTGATGTGTGCTCAATGTAGCATGGTTGGCTGAAAGTGTACAATGTGATATGCATGTGATAATTAGATAATGTGTGAAATAGTTTCACTTTAGTCACTGAAGTATAAATCTTGTGTATTATGGGTTTTGATTGTTGTCTTGCTTGAAGCAGGTGAAGAAAATGACTATTTGTGCTATGAGACACGTTGTAGAATGTTTGGAGCGTAAACGAAGGTTAGTAATCACCATAAATTTCTATATAGTATATAAAGCTTTTTTTTTATATAAGGTATATAAAGCTATTTTAGTATAGCCCAAAGGCAAAATGGTCCAAAAATGTCTTTGGTGGTCATCTCTTAAGTTGCTGTGTGTTTGTAAGTGAGCATGGTTTTCTTTATGCTTCAACATATAGGCATTTTGTATACTAATTCTTCTGGTCTTATCAGTATTACTGACCAGCCATGATTCTATAATGTGGTTGTTTCAATCATATTTCTTGGTTTAATTATGCTCTTCTATAATTCTTTATATACCGTCCTCTCCGCTTTAAATCTTTTATATACCTTACTCTCAATCCTGGCATGTCTTTAGTGGACATCTCTTAAGGTTTAATTATGTAAATTGCAATCTTTTAAACCGCTCTCCAATCACATTTCTTGGTTTAATTATGCTTCATTCTTGTTCACTCCCCCTATCCTTCATGTACAAATAAATATATTTGCATGACATGTTATTGTTACTTACAGTAGCTGGCTGCATCTTCTTGGTCATTCCACAAATTTTGCCAGTGAAAACAAGCTTGTCAAGTTGACAATAATAGATGAGCTTTCAAATTCAATTGTCTGTAAAGACTGTAATTAAAAATTATAGCTACAATGCAGTGAAATGCTGCATGTCTGTGTTGAAATGTTGCTTGAAAGTCTTCCATCATGTAGCACTATGATATGCTCTTGCATTTTTGGTTTTCTGCTGAAATAACCGTGTTAATATTTGATTTTCAGGCCTGAGACAACTTGAGTTTCTGTTTCTGAAGATTCAAAGTAGGTTCAACTTTGTTGGTGTAGATTTTTGGCTGGTGAATCGAAAGTGTTTTGGTGGTTTGTAAATACAGCTGGGTCATCTATAACACTGTTTTTGGTATATATTACTTACGTGCTTTTTGTATGGCCTCGTCCTCTGCACTCCATACCCTAGTTCTTTGAGCTTGTGGAGAATTTTGTTGTAGTCCTACCATCTTTTGGGAATGTGAAACGAGGTACTTTAGTATGTACATGCAAGAACCATAAGGATAATGTCTGCAGGTATTATTCATCATGAATTGTTGTATGAATTATCATATGGTAAAGATATCCTGGTAGTAGGTAGCATTTGTGTTTGAATTTCATTCTCTCTTGTAGTTATGCTTCGTATTTTTGACATCAAACCAACGATACTTCATATGCAAAAAAAGAAAGAAAGAAACATTAACAAGAAACCTAATCAATGATATTGCATTGAGCCAAACTTTTTCCAAATCTAAAAGTGTTTTCGTGCAACATCATATAATATTTTAAATAACACGGCACTCGAAAATGGAATCTTAATTGTGAAATGAATAAAATGAGGTAATTTTTTTATTAATGGAAATGGATTTCAATTGTTGTAGGATGTGGCCATGTGGGTAGCCAATGAGCTCTAGCTCAAATTGTATCTCCTCTGTAAGAGTTAGCTGGAGGGTTTTCAACACCTGTTGGGTGTGTGCAACTTACCCAAAAAAAAAGTTGCAGGATGTGAATTACTTTGATACAGTTGGTGTGCCATATTTTTGGCTGACCTAGGCCTAACAATGCAATAAGTAATTGATTTGATAAGTATGAGAATATCCGTAGATTGTTACTTGAACTGAGTTGCATATGCTAGTGGGATTCGTAATTCATAGCATGAAATGAAGTTGCCATTAAAAAGTACATCAAGACTCAATAGTATTACGTCAATGAAGTTGATTTTGGCTGGCACCGACGTGCTTCTGTGCGTTGTGAAGATCAGGCTTGTATATTAACTTAAAAAATCCCAAGAAAGCTCCTGTAAATCTCAATTTCTTAGTCATGAATCTTGACCTTAATAGAGTGGGCATATATAACCCACTTTACGACCTCATTTTAGATTGAATGTCATGACATTCATTTTATTGTTGCACATGCATGATCCATTTATTTGGTGCTTCTAGGAAATGTAATTGGTGGATAGCCTGATAAACCCTCTTGTATATTTATGTGCTCTCCATAATTTTTGTTCCCTGTGTTGGAATTTGAAAGTTCAAATAGTATAAAAACACCCTTGAACGTTTAGACCCCCAATTTACAAATTAACCAATTCAAACTTTATGTCAAACAACTAGTGTGCGGAAAATGAACAAAATCTATAAAACAAAATTGGTAAACAATCTAAGCCAATTTAAAATCACAACCCACAGCAGATAATAAAAGGCAAAGATAAAAGGGAAGGAAGATGCAAATACAAGGATAACATGCGATGTGTTATCGAAGAGGAAACTGAAGCCCTCGGCGTAAAACCTCTCCACCGCCCTCCAAGCGGTAAACAATCCACTAGAAAATGTAGTTGGGATACATGGACAACAATAGACCCTCCAAGCCTAATATACCCAGTGCACCTAAGCCTTCCAAGTTTCTTACTCCAATGAGGTTGCGCTGAACCTATTTCTTTTCTAGCTTCCCGGATTTCGCTACTTGACCATAGCATCAACTAATGTAAATTGGTTCCTTCCTAACTGCTTCCCAGAACACCAAACAGTCCTCTCACAGTAATAGATATGGTGAGAAAAAGGTTTTGGTAAAATGCCTCTCAAGGATTTGACAATGGAGAGGAAGAGAGTTGAGGAATTTGAAGAGACTCTTATGTAAAGATTGTGGATGAATCAATCTTATTTTACTCTAGGGTTTCTCTCTCAAAATTCTCTCTGAAAGCTCTCTTTCTTTTGTGGGTATAAGGGGTATATATACTAGGGTGAGAGAGGAATGTGAAACGTCAGGTTTTTCAAAACAGGGCTGGCTCGTGGCTTGGCCTCGCGACTTGACTGAGTCACGAGATCCAATCGCGAGATAACCGAATGGCTAGTTATCCTATTTTGTCCTGTAGTGCTCCAGCTAGCATGACGGTTCAACTTCTAGCATGCTTGGCACGTGTGCTGCTTCTGGCGGCTTGCAGCTGCGAGTCACCCGCGAGATCCAGTCGCGAGATTCTATTTTCTTGCACACTCTTGAGCATTCAATACTCTATCTCACTCACTACCCTTACAACAAACCCACCTAAATACAAGGTTACTAAATGCTGAAATACAAGCAAATTTGACACGGAATAAACCCAGTAAAATGGTTGATTAAATTCAACCTTACAATCTCCCCCTTTGGCTATTCCGTGACAAAACCCTAAAACAGACTCTAGACTTAACATGTGAGTTGGGAACAGTTGAGCAAAACTCACTCACACCTAATTCTAGAAACTGTGAGCCACTTGAATCATATGAACATGAAACTCCTAAAACACAACAATACACCATGATCATTGTATGCAGAAAATCTGAAATGCATATGAAATAGGCATAAAATGATCAAGCAAAGATGAAATTAAGAATTAAATCATGGCTTGATCAAACAAGTAATCACTTACAAGGTAGTGATCACAGTGCTCATTCACACTTGGAATGAACACTTGAACATACAAGCTAACAAGAACAATGCAAGTTGCTTGAATGCCCAACACTTAACCAATGCATAATACACTAAGTATATGCATCTAGAAACAATCCTACAAGGGCACAAGAGTGACAGTACTTAAAAGAAAATGTATGACATTTAGATAGAAGTACTGATTTAAACAAAGTATAAAAGGCTGCATAAAGCATGGTACAGAACATAAAGCCTACAGATATGCATAAAAACATAACCCTAAAAGCTTACATAAGCAACATGGGTACAAAACACAATATATACTGAGTAACATCAACAATATATATATAAAGTAAACCAAATTTCAAAACCATCGATGTGTTAAGAGTTAGAAACAAACATACACTAAAACCACAGTGTATCAAACCCATAGTAACAATAAATATCCAAAAACATAAACTTATAAATTTAAAGGATAAGTCTAAAACAAAAGTATGTGTGTACTCCCCCTATTACTATGCACACTTCCCTTTGAGCTTTCTCCCCCTTACTGAATGCTCTCCCCTTTTTTGGCACAAATAGCTAAAGGCTGTCGTCTAACTTTTGTTGAATAGCTTCTAGCTGATTCTCCATGGACTCGAGTCGCATTTGAACATGGTTGTTGGTGGAGTAGAGAAGTGTCACCATTTCATCAATGCGTTTCTGAATATTTTCAAGCAAACTACCCACTCTATTAGTTTGAGGATCAGACTGTGCTTGCGGAATGCTAGTTTGTGGAACTTCTGGGATGACACGCAAAGTAGGTGTGGTATGTACAGGTGTCTCTGACTCAGGAGCAGATGGAGTAACCGGAGAGATGTGTGCACTCTTTGGTGTTTTAGAAGAATGACTTCTGCTAGCTTGTAGAGTGAACATGGAAATTGGACGCAGACGGGTCAACATTTTTCCATCTGAGGGAGGAACAATGCCTTCACGAAGAATGAACTTCATGATGAGATTGCAAAATGGAATACATCGTCGAGCTGCAGATCGAGCCGCGATCTTCCTCATGGTTTGAAAGATGTGGGCACAGATATCAATGGGGGCTCCTGTAATAAGATCACAAAGGAATTGAGCTCTTCCAAGATTTATGAAGGTAGTGTTGGACAGTGGATAGAGATTAGAGAACATGATCAACTTTAGTGTGGTCAGCTCTAGTACAAACTTTGCGGTGCTTATGGATGTGCCTGTACTGGATACTTCATGATCAGATCCTAGAACTTGTAGAATGTCTTGAGTCTCTGGAGTTCGATCATCGTACGGAGTTAGATCCACATTTTGAGGTCTAGTGATGCGGAGAATATCGGCTATGGAGTTTGGGGAGATGGCAAACTCCTTTTCTCTGACCCAGCAAATTAGTTCAACTCCAAAATCACTTGTATTAGAGTAGCATTCCTTAACCAGTTCATTCATTGGATTGACAAAATTCCTAAATAAGTTTGCCCAATCTCGTGGCTCAAAGATTCGAGGGATAAAAGTGGTCCCTAAGGTGTCAAACTCAACCACCCGTTCCACTATAGGAGATGCCTTGTCAAAAATGTTTGAGTAGATGTGTGAGGTAAGCAGGGTTCTGAACCTCTTCAAATTGGAGTCTTGAGATGATTGAAATGAGAGTCCAGTCCTTTTAGCAACTGGGGTTGATGGATCATCAGTAACAATGTCTTTGCCCTTAGAGGATCGACAAGACATCTACAAGAGAATATGCACACAGCAAAGAACCAAAAACAGCACCACAAAGGACAGATATCAACTTGATTAGATTCAGAAATGAATGTAAACCATAGAAATCACACACAATTTCAAACATAAGTTATGACAATATAGAATGAGGCAGGTGCAACACAATGGTGAAAGTGCAATAGAGCACAGAGTAAGACAAACTTAAAGATAACTGTCAATAAGACAATCTATCATGAGTTTGAAATGCACAATGAAAACCACATACAACCAAAAAAATGGCATTGGGACATATCAAACAGAAAATTGAATGTATTAAAGTAATACACTTAAGACAGAAGCACACACATGTAGTGACAATGAAAACACAGTGATACAAGGTAGGTAATCCAAAACCACAGACACAAGTAAACTTTCATACACACAAACAGAGTAAAAACCAGAAAAACACCAAACCCATTTCCCAAAAGAGTATAAACATCAACAAATGCCAAAACACAAAACAAAGATAAGAACATTGTGACAAACAAAACGACACCAGATGAAATCAGCATCAAACACAATCCATCATACCCAGCACACAAAGAGTAAAATGTTTGAACACAATATGACAAAAATAACAACCCAAACAGCAAGAAAGTAACACACAAAACATAACATATGAAGTGAGGAAGAGAAGACCCATACCTTTTCTTGATGATTTTGAGAAGCAATGAAGCAACAATGGAGTTCAAAATGGGCTACACGGAGCGTTTGGGAAGGAGACAGTTGAGAGAGAAGATGAACAATCATAAAAAGTTCGAGAGAAAACTGAAAAAGATTTTAAAAACTACCCTCACTATGCAAAACACGCGTTTTTTGCGGCTGAATGAGTCGCCAATAAGACACCAGGTCAAGCCGCCAAAACACTCAAAGACAAAATTTTGAAAAATTTTCTAAGTGTTTTTCGCGACTGGAAGGTCTACCCGCGAGGGAGTCGCGAGCTGAGCTGCGAAAATCTCTGTGTAACCCTCGCGACTGGACCTTTCACTCGCGAACAAGTCGCCAAAATTGACACGCGAGCTTGCGACTGTGGCATGCGACTTGACTTACCCGCGACTGAGTCGCCAAAACAGGGCAAAAATGTTTTTTGAAATTTTCCGTTTTTGAAGAATAAAATACTTTCCAAAAACACCTAAAACACTTAAAAATCATTTTGTGCTTGAATCAACAAAGATTGAGCATATGAAAACACATTTTATCAAGTACAATCACACAAATGAATATGACATTTATTGAACATAAACTTATGTGTTGTGTGTGGATATCAACAATGAGATAGTTCTTAGTCTAATGTGAAGTTTCAATGATCAATTCAACCAAGACATACACAATTAGCACTAGATCATGTAACTCATCTCAATTATAGAAGTATGCATATATGACCTCCCACAAAACTTGATTACATAATTTGGAGTTTTACATTTGACTCCACTTTCAATCATAACATTTGATCTTTTTGATCCTTTTGAGACAATCACATCTCATTGTGAGAGTGATATTTGATATTTCACTTTAAAAAGATAGCCTTTGGCTTTTTGAATAAACATTCACTTTAATTTTTTGGTCACTTTCCCTTTTTCCTACTCGAATACTAGTATGTGCGACAGGCTTTTGCAGCTCAATATCTCTTTTCATTTGGAGATTTACATTTGGTGAGCTCTTTTTAGCAAAAACAAAAATAAAAAGTGGGAAGATATAAAGACACAAGTCTATGCATGTCTCAAGATCAACAAAACCATTCACTAATCATTCATGACAAGTTTGAAGATCTATTTATAACAATCACATAGATTTCAAGATTTCTCCCACAGTGATAAGAGTGCAAAGGAACAAGCTACGCTCGTAAATGCACAAGGCTATTAGCACAAAGGTACAAGGCAAAACAAGTTTTGAGACAAAACTCAACAATGTCAATCAAACTTTTTGATTTTCTAATTTTTATGTGGTTTTTGGATTTTTGACACATAAGAAGAAAAAGATTGATCAAAAACAAAAATGAACAAAAATATGCATAAACAGGCAAACAAACAACCACCAACATAAACAATAAGCAAACAATCAAACGCCGTCACAAAGCATAGGAAGTATTGATGCATGAACATGTTGTAATGCTTATGCATGAGTACCTTTTTTCACCCACACGTCACTTGCGTTTGGGGTGATTTCCTTATAGGATTGGATATGGGAGTTAGGGCTTTCAAACCTTCGTGTGAAGTTTTCCAAGCAGTTGGTGAATGCACCAATCATCTTCACGACGTCCATCATTCCGGGATCATCGTTTTGATCTATTAATGGTTCACCGGCCCAATTTCTCCTATCATTTCTAGGTCCTCGTGACCTTTGAGGAGTTGCACTATTCATTGCTCTCAGCTTTTGACAATTTGGTCGAGTATGCCCTTGAAGTCCGCAGTGATGACACACATAGTTCGATCTAGGACCTCTTTGTGGTCGTGGACGAGACTTGGCTCGGGATTCAGACCTGCCCACGGATTGATTACGTGGATTCAACAACCGTTTGTTCCCCACATTCATCTTCTCCTCTATCTTGGGCTTCTCAACAGTAGGGCCAACTTCAACTGGCTCTTTGGACTTTATAAACTTCACTTCTTTTGTGACATTGCCAGATGAGCTACTCCCTCTAGTATATCCCAGCCCGGATTTGTCTGAAAAACTCTTTTGTGATGAAATAACATCATCAAGCTTCTTGGTGGAGACCCTCTCTATCTTGGCATTTGCTTGCATAACTTCTTGCTCAAGAAATCTCACTTTTGTGTAGCCTTCTGACAGCTCACCATTCAGTGTTTCTATCTCACACTTGGCCTCCTTATAGCGAATTAGGAGACTTTTATAGTCCTCCTCTGCCTTCTTTATCTTTCTCACAGCTGCCTTTGCCACCCTTGTGTACTCACCCGACCTCTCCAGAAGTGAGTTATAATTGTCTTAAAGATTGGCTATGTTTTCATCTTATTCTGCATCTGATTCCTCAACAGCTCCAAATGATTCTTCATCACTATGTACTCCAAGCTCTTGTACAAGCAGATTCAACTCGTCTGAAGACTCAACATGGGCAATAGTCATAAAAGCTGAATAATTCCCTTTTCCGTCACAGCTTTCCTCAGAATCTGAGTCGGATGAATCCGAGTCATTCAATGTCGTGGCATACACTTTGCCTTTCGATTTTAAATAATTCGGACATTTTTTCTTAAAGTGTCCATGCCCGTTGCATTCAAAACAAGTGACGCCTTGTGTAGATTGGGATTCTTTTCCATCTTTCTTTTTGAATTCCCTTTTCTCTCTTCCTGAACTTTGGAATTTTCCTTTATCACCAAATTTGCCATTATTCTTGAATTTCAAGAATTTTCGGAAATTTTTTACAAGGTATGCAACATCTTTGTCAACCACATCTTCTTCCGATGAGTCATGGTCTTCCACTTTTTCATTAATGGTCTTAAGAGCAAGAGATTTACTCTTCCGTTGATTGGGCAGCGACATTTCATAAGTCTGAAGAGAACCAACCAGCTCCTGGACTTTTATGTCATCAAGGTCCTTGCTCTCTTCAATCGCTGTCATTTTGGCACGAAAACTTTCCGGCAATGATCAAAGGATCTTCCTTACAATTTTAGAATCTTCCGTTTTCTCTCCCAAATTGAACTTGCTTACAATCACCTCATTCATCTTGCTATAGAAAGAGTCAAAGGACTCATTCTCACTCATTTTTAACTCCTTAAACCGAGTGGTTAGCATCTGCAGCTTGGTATCTTTTACTTTCTTCGTCCCTTCGTAAGTGGTCTCCAATATCTCCCATGCTTCTTTGACAACAGTAATGTGAGAGATCCTGTGAAATTCATTTGGAGACACACCATAGAAAATAGCATTGAGTGCTTTACTATTAGCATTAGATGCGGCGAGTGCTGCCTTATCCCATGTGGATTTGGCTACCTCAGGTCTGGTCCAACCTATCTCAATAACATCCCAAATAGATTCATCAATGGAACACAGAAATGCTCTCATGCGAACCTTCCAAAAAGCATAATTACTACCATCAAAATATGGAGGTGCATTTAGGGATTGAGACCGATCCATCTCAATAGGGAGTCAAGGATCACACTATGGTAATGAAACCACTAAAAGTGTACCCGCTCTGATACTAATTGAAATTTCAAATAGTATAAAAACACCCTTGAACGTTTAGACCTTCAATTAACAAATTAACCAATTCAAGTTTTATGTCAAACAACTAGTTTGCGGAAAATGAACAAAAGCTATAAAACAGAATTGGTAAACAATCTAAGCCAATTTAAAATCACAACTCACAGCAGATAATAAAAGGTAAAGATAAAAGGGAAGGAAGATACAAACACAAGGACAACAGGCGATGTGTTATCGAAGAGGAAACCGAAGCCCTCGGCGTAAAACCTCTCTGCCGCCCTCCAAGCGGTAAACAATCCACTAGAAAATGTAGTTGGGATACATGGACAGCAATAGACCCTCCAAGCCTAATCTACCCAGTGCACCTAAGCCCTCCAAGCTTCTTGCTCCAATGAGGTTGCACCGAACCTATTTCTTGTCTAGCTTCCCGGATTCTGCTACTTGACCATAGCATCAACCAATGTAAATTGGTTTCTTCCTAACTGCTTCCCAGAACACCAAACAGCCCTCTCACAGTAATGGATGGTGAGAAAAAGGTTTTCGTAAAATGCCTCTCAAGGATTTGATAATGGAGAGGAAGAGAGTTGAGGAATTTGAAGAGACTCTTATGTAAAGATTGTGGATGAATCAATCTTGTTTTACTCTAGGGTTTCTCTCTCAAAATTCTCTCTGGAAGCTCTCTTTCTTTTGTGGGTATAAGGGGCATATATACTAGGGTGAGAGAGGAATGTGAAACGTTAGGTTTTTCAAAACAGGACTGGCTCGCGGCTTGGCCTCACGACTTGACTGAGTCGCGAGATCCAGTCGCGAGATAACCGAATGGCCAGTTGTCCTATTTTGTCCTATAGTGCTCCAGCTAGCATGACGGTTCAACTTCTGGCATGCTTGGCATGTGTGCTGCTTCTGGCGGCTTGCAGCCGTGAGTCACCCGCGAGATCCAGCCGCGAGACTCTGTTTTCTTGCACACTCTTGAGCATTCAACACTCTATCTCACTCACTACCCTTACAACAAACCCACCTAAATACAGGGTTACTAAATGCTGAAATACAAGCAAATTTGGCACGGAATAAAGCCAACAAAATGGTTGATTAAATTCAACCTTACAGAATTGGTAAGGTTACTTATGTTTGACTTGGCACTTAGAATTAAAGTGATCTTGGTTTGTTTCAGCAATAAAGTTTTCTAGAAAATTAATAATTTTGCAATCAAGAAAATGAGTTGGAAAACATTTTCTGCTGAAAAAGTGTTGTTTTCCAAAAAAAAAAATAGCAGAAAAAAATTTCTTGAAAATAAGTAATATTTTAAATTGGATTTTCGATTACCTAAAAGGTTGTTCCCTTAACTCTTTTTTTTATGCTACCAAACATTAAAAGAAAATGAAAATCTATATTCACATAAAATTTTCAAAGGAACAAACAAAGCTTTAATCTTGAAATGAGCTAATCCATTATATATTACATATGGTGAGATACAAAATATGAATGAATCTTAAATATCGATAAGGTACATGAGTTCATGACACTATCATGACTCATGAGTCATGTCCGACTGCACACACAAAAAAAAAAAAAAAGTACTAATAGACATCGATAAATACAACAATAACACAACATACTTTAACCTCAAAATTTGAGATCGGTTATGGATCCTCGACAAATTAAATTGGATCAATCACATAAATTCTTTTACTCTATTTTATTCTATCTAAAGTCATACTCTTAGTTACTTCCTAATTAACATTTTATTTTTCATTACTTCTACTAATGTTAGTTTTGGCCTTAATTCAAGTTTGAGAACATGTGGCTTAAAGTTGATGGATTCACAAAAATTTGTTCCTCTGGTCCTCCCTCAAATTTTAAAATTTGCTGTATCAAAATTGAAAACTAGCTCTTTTAAGTTAAGAGTAAAATCTCAACCAAACAATTTAGTACCAAAAATAAAAACTAAATAAATAAATAAAAATTGAATTTGATACAAAAGGCGAACCAAAAAAAAAAAAGCTTCTGGCCCATTATTCAGCCTGTGGCCCTTCAAATGCTAACAAAACCTCAATCTTTAACAAATTCCAAATCACACCGCCTCGCCAAACCAGTTATCAGCATCACTAATATTGCCCTGTTGTTGGTGTGCGACTTCCCGTTTAGCTCCAGTCAAAGTAGAAATCATTGGTATCTTACAATTTCTCTTTTCTTTTCTTTTCTTTTTTTTTTTCTTTTTTTTTATCGTACTTTGTGCGCTATTATAATGGCTTATCTCTGTAAATCAGAACTAGCTGAATGAATGATGTTACTGAGGACCTGAGGCTGTATTCAAAACTGTGGGTAGGGGTGTCCAACCCAACCCGGAACCCGAGCAACCCGCCTGAACCCGAACCGGCAACCGTCCGAACCGACCACTCCAACGGTTGGTGACGGGTTTCTGACCCCAAGACCCGACGCCGACGGGTCGAGTGGCAGGTTTTCTTCTCCAAAACCCGAGCCACCCGACCAGACCCAAATCTCGCTTGAATGTCGCCGGATATTGCCAGATTTGTATATAACGTCGGTCTGGTCGAGTGGCGGGTTTTCTTCTCCAAAACCCGAGCCACCCGACCAAACCGACGTTATATACAAATCTGGCAATATCCGGCGACATTCAAGCGAGATTTGGTGAGATTCGGCGACATTTGAGGAGATCCAAGCGAGATCCGGCGAGATTCGAGGAGATCCAAGCTAGATCCGGCGAGATTCGAGGAGATCCAGGCTAATTTCGGCGATTTTTGGTGCAGATCTACTGGGTTTTTGCAGATTTTGGCAAATTTTTTGAAGATTCCGGCGACGTTTGCAGGATCCGGCGACTCTCAACACCGACCGAACCGACCCGAACACCACCCGAACCCAAAACCGACCTGACTGAGTGACGCCGGCGGTCGGTTTCGGGTCCCTCCGCCTTCCACCCAACGCCTGCGGGTCGGGTCCGGGTTGGGTCCAAAACTGACCCGACCCGACCCGTGGACAGCCCTAACTGTGGGTTGCTTTTAAGTTTTTGTTTTAATTTTAATAATATAATAAATTATTATATATGACATATTTGTAATATTTTGTTGGGTTTTACTAACCTTTTTTTTAGGCTATATGTTAATAAATTTTTTATGGAAAAGCAAAAAAATGATTAACTTTTGACCATTTTTTTCATTTTCCTATAAAAAGTTTTTAAAAATGAATGTTTAATGTGTGGCACACATTAATTTATTATATTATAATAAACAATGTTCTATTTAGTCATAAATCTATAATATATTATAATAAAAGATTAAATTTTATAAGAACGTGGTGTAAAACCCATGTCTTATATCATCCAAAAAGTAATTACCACATCAATATTTTACTTAAAATTCAATACATCCTACCACACCTAATAACATTTCGATAGATTCTCAATTTGGTTGGATTTATACATGGATATTATAATTAATTGAGTGTAATTGTATTTATTTTTAAATATGTAATAAGATGATGTGGCATATTGGGATTATAGGGGTAAAATATGAGTTTTACACCACATCCTTAAAGAATTTAATCTCTTCTAATAAGATAATTATATATAGTTTTATTGAGTTAATTCTATATATAATAAGAAAATGTTAACAGATGCCTTAAAGGCATTGGCTTAGAAACTATTTTTAGAAACATTTATGAAAAAGTGATAAAAGCAATTAATTTTTTTGATAACTTTTTATATTTCTCATTAAAGTGATGTCAAAATTTTTCTAATATGGTTTATTAACAATTTCCTGAAGGCACTCATTAATATGACCATATATAATATATATTATTGTAGACTTTGGTGCTCTCACCTTTAAAAAAAATTGTTATATATCTAGTTTACAAAAGTTCTATATTTATGTTTCAAAATGTGGCTAATTTATGGGGGAATCATCCATAATTCTTATGTAAATTATAAGAGAAAAATGTTAAAAATTTAATTGTTCAATCTTCTATTCGAAAAAAGCTCAAAGATGTGAAAGAGAGATGGTTAGAAAATTTAGTTCAAAATCAATTATGAATTTGAATGATTTTAATACAATGAAAGAACATAGGACAATTTTATTGAGCGAAAAGCTAACTTATAAAATAAAGTATTTGTTGTAAATTGTTTTTTTTTTATTCAAGAGTTTTGTTATATTATTTAGCCCCACTGAAAAAAATTTCTGGCCCGCCATTTTTTTCAATTGCTTCCTTTTTCTTTTTTTAATTCTGGGAAGTGGTTAAATACGACGTTATGAGTACTCTTCAGTCTTTTAACGAGGATGGTGCGTTTGAATGAAGTATGAATGCCACTTTTGTTGAGCTCATTCCAAAGAAAGTAGGGGTTGTGGATATTAAAGATTACAGACTAATTAGTCTTATTGGCAGTGACTACAAAATTCTATCAAAGGTTTTGAAAAACCGGCTTAATTAAGCTAGTTCTGCGAAATTTACTTCCTATTTTGGGTAAAATAATATTTTGATTTTTAAATTTTACCAAAAGTTTGTTTTTTATCCTTAAATTTCAAGAAGTTTATTTTTTATTCCTAAACTATTAAAAATGTATTATTTATGTGCTTAAATTTTACTAAAAGTTTGTTTTTTGTCTCTAAACTATTGAAAAAAAAAAAAATTTACAAAATTGAGGGACGAAAAAATAACTTTTTAAAGTTTAGAGAGGAAAAACAAACTTTTGTTAAAGTTTAAGGATCAAAATAGTATTTTACTTTTTTTATTTTTTTACAAACGAGATTATCTAAATCTCTTCAAATATCTGACAATTTTCTCAAGTGTATGCAATCCCCCCCCCTACACGCACCAGGCTATTATAAGGAGGAATTCTATAAGGGTGGCCCTAAGATGCTGGCAAGAGAATTCAAACCCAAAATCTCATGAATATCACAAGGCCTTAAGAACCACTAGACCAACCCCTTGAGGTTAAGAAATATACTTTCAAACTCTCAAAATGGGTTCATCAAATGTCATTTCCGAACTAGATTAAGTGTCCGTTTGGAAACCGCTAATTATGCTAAAACTAAAAACTTTTTCCTGAAAGTACTATAGATAAAGGTAAAAATTAGCTGAAATAGTACAGTAAGACCTATGAATAGTAGCAAAAATAAGATGAATAGTAAAATAAGTTGGCAAAAATAATTCATGCCAAACACATACTAAAACAAGAACACTTAAAATAATCATATATCAGTCTAATTTAAGAAATGGAATTTAATTCCTTATTTATCAGTCTCATAATTGAATTTGTGACAATCATATAGCTCTACCAATCATAACCGTAACAACTAACAAAACAAGAATACTAAAAACGAGAACAAGAAACAAGAATTAACAAAGAATATAGAAGGTAGCAATTACAAACAAAGAATATAGAAGCTTTTACGTTGGCATGGAAATCAGAGCTGCCAAGGAGCGGAAGAGTGATGTTACATATGCAATCAACCTCCTCTCAGGGCAGTTTAACCATTAGATCATTTAGGCAATGACTAAGGCCTCCAGTTGGAAGAGAGCCCCTAAAATATAATATATTATATTTATTATAAAATTGCAAAAAAAAAATGAAAAATTAATTGCAAATCAACCCAAAACCCAAGCCACTCTTGCCGTTGCCATGAGAGAGAAAGTGCGAGTGTATTGAGCCATAGAGACTTTGTAGAGAGAAATTTTTTTCAGATTTGAAGGGTGCACCAGTTTGATAGAGAGAGAGGGGTGAGAAAGAGAAAGAATTTTTTTTTTTTTTAGAAAGAAAAAGAAGAAGAAGAAAGAAAGAATAGCAAAAGAAAAAGAAGAAGAAGATGTGGAAGAAGAAAAAATGCAGAAGTAGAAAGAAAGAGAAGACGAAAGAATAAAGAAGGAGAAAAAGAAAGAGAGAAAGTGTTCAGAAAAGTGGAGTGTAGTAAAGTGGTGGAGCTGTGTATGGTTAAGTGTGAAATAATATAAAAATGTGAGAAAATATTATTTAAATAAAAAAAATGAGTATTATAGATAATCTAATGCCGGTTTTTTTACAAATTGGTTGTGTAAAAATTAAAAAAAAAAAAAAAAAAGGTTTTTATCGTAAAATAGAAAGAAAATTTTACACAATGCTAATTCTCTTATTGAAAAACCTAATTAATACTGCTTGTTTACTGTTGCCATTTCAATTTTCCACTCTTTGCCAATTACCTCAACTTTGCTACCAACTTTGGATCTCACTTTCCCTCATTGTTCTAACCATTGGTGCATTGCACCAGAAAAAACGACCTTCTCCTGCACTCTAATGCTGTTGATTCTACCTCAACTGGTTTATATACAAATGTTCTATATGGTCAATTCTATGGCACCAACCTTATTGCTGTGCACTAGTTCTTAATAAATATAAATTTTAGGAGAATTGCAGCATTCCCATTTGGAAGGATACGTTGAGAGATATTAACTTGGATGCACACTTAATCCTGGTGTGTGCTACAGTGCTAGGTCTTTGTGGTATGCATTTGATAATTATATAATGTGAAATAGTTTCTTTAGACACTAAACTGAAGTATAAATCTTGTGTATTATGGTTTTTGATTGCTATCTTGCTTGAAGCTCGAGGTGAAAAGTCGGGTTTTTTTTTTTTTTTTTCTTTTTTCTTCTTTTCAGAGTTCGACTATTTAGAATTTTTTCGGGATTCTTTAGGTGACTTGTACTTTATTAGTTTATTTTCTGCAACAATTTTGAGACAAAATCTCATACAAGTTTTTCACTATTTGCAAGCAAAGCCCCAAAGCAAGAAAATTTGCAGGCCATCACCCACTTTCAAGCAACATCCCACCACCATATATAATACCACCGGCACCACATCTATAAAGGTATTTTCTTTTGTTCAAAAACTTTTGCATTAATTATGATTTAGGTTTGGTTATTAAAATATATAATTGGTTTGAGAGAGTTAGAAAGGCTTTGTATTTTATCGCAGAGAAGTAAATCATGAGTGGGAGTTTGTGAGTTTTGAACTATGTTCTCTTTCACTGGTTGGAGACATGTGTTATCTCCTCCCTCAAACTATCTGAAGAGAACCAAATTTAAAGCTAGAATAAGGGTTTAAATTTCATGTTTTTGATGAATTTGGGGGATACCTAGATTTATTTTTATTTGTTATGGATGACCAAGTTTGTGATTTTTTAGGCACTTTTCTAGGTTTTGCATGTTGGATTATATTCTCATCATTTTAATTGAGCATCTGTTTGGGTATCGAGGAATAAAAAAACAATGAAGAAAAAGTGATTAGAAGCACAATCAGTTGAAGAAAAAGTGATTAGAAGCACAATCAGTTGTAAAGGGTTTTTTACTTTTTTTAAAATATGTTGGTGAATTGTGAGTTTTGCTTTGTTAATTTGCAAATTGAGGATTACTTTATAGATTTTGGTAGATATTTTTTCTAGGGAGAGATTTAACAAAGCAATGAGTTATAGCTTTGCTATAATTTTTCTTTTCTTTTCTAATAACGTTTTCTTTATGTTCTTTCTACTAAGATATGTGTTTTCTATTTGACTTTCATTGCTTTTCTTTTCTATAGATTATTCAATCCAACAGATTTTGGGAACACACTAGACACCACCATTCATATGGGAAGAACACTTTAATAACTTCTTCATTCATAGTAGGTACTTGTAGTTCTTTGTTTGGCCCATTTTACCATATAATAATATTTGGAATTTTTTTAGTTCCACTATTATTGTTTTGGGGATAATATATAAACTTTGATTTCTTTTTTTTGATGCATGAATATTGATATAGGGAAAAAAAATAAAAGAGGAGATTATTGTCTCAATATCTTAAGCTTTTAAGAAATAGTGAATTTAATCACTTAACCATAATTCTAACACTCTTATAAGAGAAAAATGTTAATGAGAATGTGCAATGGGAATTGGAATTGTGCGTGTTGATCTATAGACCAAATGGGGTTTGATGGATGGCTTAGTGTCATATTTCTATGTTCTGGTCTTTTGCAGGAAAGTTGAATAATATTAGACATAGCTTAATTTTGGATATAATATATGTTTAGTTTTGAACTTGAATTGGTAGCTAGATAACACAAAAGAAACTTCAATCAAATTGGATTTTTTGGCATTGTAGACATTACAATTTCGATGATTTCCTAAACATTAATGGTAACTCTTACATCTATCTATCTATCTATCTATTATCTTTTGGCATTAAGGAGAGACCTCATGACCGTGTACCCAAAATCTCTGACTGCATATCTTTTAGGCCAAGGGTGTGAGACCACTCCATAAACATTTTCATGCATGATGATTTCAGCACTGTAATTGAAAGTGTTGCATTGTTAAATATTTGATTGTTTCTATCCCTCTATATTGTCCACATTCCAAACAAAAAGGTCGCCAATGTTTAAGTTAGAGGCGATGCTTGCTATTGATACTAAGTCTGAATTCTTCTAGAGGCCTTCGTTTTTATTTCATTTAAACTAGTCTTCCTCTCTCTAACTTTCTTTATGGTTCTTGGTTGGATATAGCACAAAGAAATTTAATTTAGTCAAACTACACAAATTTAAATAGTGGACAACATTGAATATTGTCCTTTTTAAAGAGGGATATCTTATGACAAATTTTTTGGAGGAAAGGGACAAGGCCATGGTTTGTAAAGTTATCGTGTTTAGTTTTGAGATTGAACACTTTGCTGTTAAAAATTTGTTTTTTGATGACTTTATGGTTTATATTATATTTATTTATACTCTCCCATCAAAAAAAAAAATTTATTTGTACTTGATTTTATATTAGTATACAATTTTTCTTATTTGTATTTTCTTATTATTTTGCAGAATGATGAATCCCTGATTAATTGCACCTTCCTCTTCACGAGTTCACAAAAAACTGATCTTGAGCTTGTGTTTGTCCTTTCATCCTTATGGGTGGTTCTAAGAGTTTGTTTAGCTAATTTATTTTGTTCAAATACAGTGTGTATTTTGTAAGTTTCATTCAAGCCATAAATGGAAAATGGTTGTAATTTAGCATTTTTGTTTCTTTTTTAGGATTTTTTTTTTTCCTAAAATTCATCCAGTAGCTATTCCCATGCATCGCATGGATTAGCGACTAGTAACTCATAAAAGCCTAACAACTAGTTTACTCATTACTGCCCAACGGTATGGTTATTTTTTTCATAATTGTCCAACAGTTATTTTATCCTTTTTTGCCCAACGGCTAGAAAATAAATAATAATAAAAGTGTTTGGGTCACACACTCACACCAAGAAGTTAGTGTTTTACGCGGAAACCATTTGGGGTTTTGTATTTTTTTTTTTTTTTCAAATTGTTTTATGCATGAAGTAAATTTAGTTAACTTTTTGGTTTAGGTGGCTAAGTACTTTCAGAGACACTTTTTTAATCTGAATCTAAGAGAGAAATTTATAACCACTTACGGCTTACCACCTATCAATTATTAAATAAAATTCAATTTGGGACTCTGCACCTCAAGGAAAAAAAAAAAAGTTAAAGAGCAAGAGTAACTTATTTGTGAGTAAATGCAAAATTGCTCCAACCTTGTTTGAGATATCGGAAAACGAAAATGATCTAAAGTGTTGCAGAAATGATGATATGAGGGTTTTGTGAAATTCCAAAATTGGCTAAACATATATTATGAAAATCTAATTTTGCCTGAATGTTACATGCATGTCTTTATGTAATAGCGTGTCATGGGTTAAGTGATAAACCTCTTTATTTTGAATTTGGCTTACCTCCAGTACTTTTTTAACTGGAATCTTATTTTGTTTTAATGAGAAACTGTTACATCACCCACTATCTAAATAGAAAGTGGAGATTAAAACCCAACACCACTTGCTATTGTATATTTAAAATAAAAGGATACCTCCAGTTAAAAAAATACTTGACGTAAGCCAAACCCCTTTATTTTATCCTATGGCTACTCGATTTATGCAAGAATTAGAAATGTCTAAGTTTTATCAAGTAGTATCTGTTTATGATTATCAAAAAAGTAGTATCTATTTATCATCTTCTCAAAATATATATATATATATATATATATGTGTGTGTGTGTGTGTGTGTGTGTGTGTTTCTAAAAGAAAAAGAAAAAAAGTTTTATCTAGTATCTGAAGATACTAAGAGCCCTGTAACTCAATTGGTTGACACTTTCTAGTGTATTCATAACATCCCCTGCCCCATTGTAATTAAAAAAAAAAAAAAAGTATTTGCAGTATGGTGCACCCACTCAACATTATCCTCTGATATTATTTCTCTTTGGGAGATTCTAGCCTTTTGCCCTTAATTTTGAAAAAAATTAGCAATATGCCCCTTTTTCGAAACTATATAGGGATATGCCCCTATTTCGATACTCGATTACTTTAAAATTGAGTTTCATTAAAATACTCTATTCGTAGAAAATCGAGTTATTTCAAATAAAATTAAAAAAAAAAAAAGCATAGAACTCGATTTTAGGGAAGTCGAGTTCCAAAACGCCGCCATAGGGCTATAAAACGTCACTATAGGGCTTAAAAACGCCACTATAGGGCCCCTTGAACTTGGTATGGGGACTTATAAAAATTTTTTGCAGGAAAACGCCGCTATAGGGCTCTAAAACGTTACTATAGGGCTTAAAAACGTCACTATAGGGCCTAAAAAAAATCACTATAGGGCACCCAGAACAAAGCGATTACACTTATAAAAAAATTTTGCAGAAAAACGCCGCTATAGGGCCTTAAAACGTCACTATAAGGTTTAAAAACGCCACTATAGGGCACCGTGAATATGGGCCAATCACACTTCTAAAAATATTTTCAGGAAAACGCCGCTATAGGGCTTTAAAACGTCACTATAGGGCTTTAAAACGTCACTATAGGGCTTAAAAACGCCACTATAGGGCTCCCTGAATATAGAGCAACCACACTTATAAAATTTTTTTTTGCATGGAACTCGATTTCCTGAAACTCGAGTTCCATGGAATTTTTTTTTTTTTTTTTTTTTTAAGTTTGATCGGGCATAACTCGATTTTCTACAAATCGAGTATTTAATTAAACTCGATTTTAGGATAATCGAGTATCGAAACAGGGGCACGCTCCTATATAGTTTGCAAACAAGGGCATGTTGCTAATTTTTTTCAAAATTAGGGGTAAAATGCCAGAATCCTCTTTCTCTTTGCTTGATTCTCAAAAATAAATAAAATCTCTTCTTCAAGCCTCTCAAAGAAATTGATTTTTTACCCATTAGTTGTTGAGTTACACATATGAGTGAAGTCCTACATTGAATAAAGATGAGAAGAATGAGTGGTTAATATAACATAATTGAACACATACCCATTGGGCTTAGGCCTTTTGGGTTAAAGTGTGTCTCTATATGTTATATTAATTACTCAAGGAAGCTTCCCAAGGTGTTTATCCCTCAACAAGTGGTATCAGAGTAAGGGGGAGTGAGTAGGACTTATTCATGGCCCACAAAGAGGTCTTGAAGCCCATAAAGAGGCAGACTCACACGTGAGGGGGAGATTGTTGGGTTACACGTGTGAGTGAAGTCCCACATTGAATAAAGATGAGAAGAATGAGTGGTTAATATAACATAATTGAGCACATACCCATTGAGCTTAGGCCTTTTGGGTTAAAGTGTATCTCTATATGTTATATTAATTACTCAAAGAAACTCCCCCAAGGTGTTTTTCTCCCCAACAAGTGGTATCAGAGTCCATGGTGGTGTGCGACAAAGGTGGTGAGGTGTTCATGGTCCCTACCTAGCAAGGACAAAGAAAGCCTAAACGGCCCACACACAAAGATCCTCCAAAAAAAAAAAAAAAAAAAAAGCCAACAAAGGAATATTGCTAATGGTGCTAAATAATGGTGTGGTGCGAGGTTCCCATGAACATGGACGTACGGGGTTCCCATGGATGTGCGTGCGGGGTTGACACGTGGTTCCTATGGATAGTGTATGAGAGACCCATGGATGACACACTGATGAAGTGAAAAGCCCATTAGGCAAGGGGGAGTGAGTAGGACTTGTTCATGGCCCATAAAGAGGTCTTGAAACCCATAAAGAGGCAGACTCACACGTGAAGGGGAGATTGTTGGGTTACACGTGTGAGTGAAGTCTCACATTGAATAAAGATGAGAAGAATAAGTGGTTAATATAACATAATTGAGCACATACCCATTGGGCTTAGGCCTTTTGGGTTAAAGTGTGTTTCTATATGTTATATTAATTACTCAAAGAAGCTCCCCAAAGTGTTTATCTCCCCAACAAGTGTTGTAGGGAATTTCTCTGAAATCCCAACCTGTGAGAAACAAAAAAAAAAAAAAAAAAAAAAATAGAGAAAACACACGCCAAGGAAAGACAATCACACGCACAAGACAATATTTACGTGGTTCGGCAATTTGCCTACGTTCACGGAGTTGCAAGGATTTCACTATTATCAGGGAAGAAGAAAATACTAGATGCGGCTACAATATTTTTCACTACTTAAAAAACACGACAACAACCCTATAAAACCCTAATCACTAAAGTCGGTTCCACAATGGGTTAAACGGGCAAAAAAAAAAAAATTTTCTCGGGGGCGTTGCCCCTGGACCCCCAAGAGGCTTGTCCAACTATTATTCGGGTCGGGTTGGGTCATTAAATCGGATCAAACAAAACTAGGCTCTACAAAGTCCAACATTAGTAACTCTACAAGGAGAACACCAAAGGTATACACATCACTCTTTTCAGTTAACTAGCTTAAGAGGAAGTATTTTAGATCCAAGTACCCAAATGTCCTTTGCACCAATGTTGTAATCTGCGTGTGATCCAAAGGAACTGGTCTTGAAGCTCCCAAATCTAATATCTTAGTTGTGTAATATTGTCTAAGAGTATGTTACTACTCTTATATCTCTATGAATGACTTGCGTGGAAGTAGCAGAATGCAAAAAAGAAATTGCTCGTGCAGTTTTCTGCTACTATTTGCAAACATGATTGCCATGAAAGCGAGGAAGCATGGCTTGTGCTGTGTGTATGGTCATACAAGGTATCATTGGTTAAAAATTTATACACTAATAGAGGAACATGAATCTTCTAAACAATATCCCAAGAATTTTACCACATTTCCATGGTTCACTTGGGAGAGAACAACCACTACGTTAATGAATTGTTTAACTCAACTCTTATATACTATTTTGGAACTTAACTTTCTTCTAATAGTTGTGCATGAATTTAGCATTTGGAGAATTATTCCTATCATAGATAAGTAAGTGTTAATAGCCTAATATTGTACTGTAATCCCCCCCCCCCTAAATAAAAAGAGTAATGCTAGAGATACAAATTTTTTTACAAAAAAAATTTACAAACTGCTAATGTGATGAATGGTTATTGGTACATAAAATAATAATGTTAATGGTGAGCTTAGATGAAAACCAATAAGAAGTTGGATGCATCAGTAGTTTGTAAAAATATTATAAAATAGTTTGTGGCCGTAAAAAACTTCCAAACACAAAGAAGGTGGATTTCTATACCTATTAAATGATTAAATCTATCATTTTTTAAGAACTTAATTAAACTTCTTCTTTTTTTTGAAGAGGACAACATCCTCACATTTCATTCAATGGAAGCAATATCAAGATACAAAGCCTCCACAATTGGGGGAGGTGAATCTTCAATCCATACAGCATCCTCTACTAGGTCCTTAGCATACCTAGCTAGAACATGGGCAACAGTGTTAGCACTTCTTTTGACAAAAACAACCTGCAACCAACTAAGTCTATCAAGCATGCACAACACGTCCTAGAGAATATGGCCCAACCGAGACAACAACCCCTTTCTCGAATTTAAGACATCCATGAGAGCTTGATTATCTCCTTCAAGAACTAGTTCTGAAAATCCGCACTCCACTGCTCTGCGACAAGCAAGTATCTCCGCCTCTTCGCTGCCCGTCACTGGTGGACCCTTTGCCGACAAAGCCACCATAACTTCCCCTCTATCATTTTGGATAATGGCTCCAATCCTAAAAGCTCCATCTTCTTGGAAGATCGAAGCGTCAAAATTAAGCTTGAAACGATCTACGGGGGGTGGTCTCCATCTCGACAGGCTCGGTAGTGTGGTTGAAGCAGATAGTTGAATGTTGCTTTGCCGAAACTCTGCCAAAAAATCTTGTGCGTGTTTGATTAATACCTTAGGTGGTTACAGCTACTTCTTATGTATTATGCCATTTCTTTGGTTCCAAATAATCTAGGCTTGGACAAGGAAAAGCTCAAGATCATCCGAAGACAAACGGCCAATTAGTACCTCCATAAGCTGAAGCATATCATCTTGTTCTCCAACACATTGCTGCAAATATGCCGAGCACCCTGCCCATACATCCCGCGCCGCACCACAGTTCTAGAGTGCATGGATACCCGTCTCAACTTCGAACGTACACACCTCACACCTATTATCCTGTATGATCTTCCTGTGCACCAAGTTAACTCAGGTGGGCAGAATATTGTAACATGCGTGCCAGCCAAACACTTTGATTTTGTTTGGCACTTTCAGCTTCCACAGAACCTTCCATACAGCACCTCCCACCGCTCCATTGGAACTCTCTGCCCAATCCACCTCCTTTTGCAGTCGCCGAGCCACATGATACCCGAACCTCACAGTGTATTCCCCTGACTTGGTGAAGGTCCAAAATAGAGAATCATATATAACTCTTCTGCTTAGAGGCACATGCAGTATAGCTTCCCCATCTTCACAATTAAAATTTTGCATGATAAACTCTCTGTCCCACCACCTTGTATCCAGGTCGATGAGTTCAGCAACCATACAATCTTCTTCAACAGTATGAGATGGTTGTAAAACCTTATTAGTGGGGTAGTTGGCTGCTAATATGCTCTTCCAAGTGAAAGAGCTATTTGGAGAGTCTGTGGCCTCCAAAAAACTACATCTAGGAAAATATCGTGCTTTAAGGCATCGGCAAAGCAAGGACTTTTAATCTTGCAACATTCTCCACCCTTGTTTGGCAAGCATGGCCAATTTGAATTGTCATAAATCCTTGAAGCCCATTCCTCCTTTTGACTTTGGTCTAGATAATTTTTCCCAACTTAACCAATGGATCTTCCTTTCATTCCCAATTGCCCCCACCAAAACCGAGCACATAGAGCTTAAAGTTCTTCACATAACTTAACCGACAATTGAAAGACACCCATAGTATATGTTGGGATTGATTAAGCCACAGCTTTGATAAGTATCTCCTTTCTTGCTCTTGATAGCATTTTCCCTTTCCACCCTTGGAGCTTTTTCCACACTCTTTTTTTTTAGAAATGAAAAAGTATGGTATTTCTTCCGTCCCACTAGAGTAGGTAGGCCTAGGTAGGACTCAAATCTGTCCACTTCACTCACCCCCAACAAAGCTTTGATCACGTCTCTATGCTGAAGGGAAGTATTATTGCTAAAATAGACTAACGATTTATCCATGTTTATACATTGGCCAGAAGCTTCTGCATACAATTTCAAGATCTCCATAATTGCCTTTGTCTCCTTGTCTATGGCTTGGCAAAATAATAAGGAATCATCTGCAAACAATAGATGTGAGATACTGGGAGCTCACCTACAAATGGATACACCATGGATACTCCCTTCTAATTCAGCCTTCCGCAATAGAGATGTGAATCCTTCTGCACATAAAAGAATGAGATAAAGTGATAGAGGGTCTCCTTGGTGGATTCCTCTAGAGGGGTGAATCAAGCTATATGGCTTTCCATTAATTAAGACTGAAAAGGAAGGAGATGAGACACAACTCATAACTCTATCCACCCAAACACCAGGGAAACCCAACTTAAGCATGATCCTTTTTAAAAAATCTCATTCTACCCTGTCATAAGCTTTACTGATATCCAGTTTCAAGGCAAGTGCTCCAGTTTTGCCTTTCTTCCTTCCATGCATCGTATGTAGAGCTTCATAAGCCACCAACACATTATCTATTATTAATCTTCCTGGCACAAATGCACTTTAGGTTGGAGAAATAATTGGAGGCGGAATTTGCTTCAACCTGTTAGTTAGCACCTTTGCAATAATTTTGTAAATGACATTACAAAGGCTAATAGGCCTAAAATCAGAGACCTTAACAGGATTTTTAATTTTTGGAATGAGCACAATATAAGTATGATTAAGAGCATGAGGCATATGACTAGTATTAAGAAATTCAAGAACAGCAGACACAACATTATCACCAACAATATGCCAAAACTTTTGATAAAAAAGGGTATTCATACCATCTGGTCTAGGAGCCTTTGTAGGTCCCATTTGGAACAAAGCTGCTTTAATTTCATCTTAAGTATATTCACTGGACAGTGTTTGTTGCATTTCAATGGACACCTTTTGTTGTACTACTTCTAAACACTCCTCAATCCGGGTGCATGAACCTGAGGAAAACATATTATTAAAATAGCCCATAGCTACTCCTGCCACTTCTTCTATTTCCTCACGCCAACTACCCTGTGGGTCCAAGATCCCTTTAATATAATTCCTCTGCCTTCTCTAAGTAGCTTTTTAGTGAAAAAAAAAAACTCATATTTTTATCCCCATGTTTGATCCAATTTACACGAGACCGTTGAGCCCAGTATACTTCTTGCTTTCTCAACCATTCATCCAGCTCCTTACTTGCTTGAATAAATTCACTTCTGTGCTATACAGTGGGAGGAGCACAAGTTAACCATTCAATTTGCTTCTGTAAAGCCTTTATCTCCTTTGTGCCAGGATGAGTTTTAGAAGCTCCCCAAGCCTTCAACTCTAAACTACATCCATTTATCTTTAACCTAACCGTATCCAATGCCATCTCACCTACCTCACTATTTTCCCATGCCTCTTGAACTACTTTGGCACAATCATCCCACAATAACCACACTTCTTCGAACTTGAACTCACGTTCTCTTCTTGCATGACATCTCGGAGCTGCATGGTTCTGGAGAATCAACGGGAGATGGTCCGATGCATGCGAAATAATGTGCGTAACTGTAGTTTCAGGGAACTTCAACTTCCAAGCTTCATTAGCCACAGCCTTATCCAAACGTTCCCTAGTATTGGCAACCCCGAGTCTCCTATTATTCCAAGTATAAGGGTAACCAATGAACCCTAAGCCAGCAAGTTGACAAAGCTCCAAAGCTTCTCGGAATGCCTCAATTTGTCTGGGTGGAACTGGTCGACTACTTAACTTCTCTGTCGAACTCAACATCTCATTAAAATCCCCAATGCACATCCAAGCACCATCAACGTATGAGAAAATATAAGAAAGAAGGATCCAAGACTTAAAACAATCTTTTGTCTTTGGCCAACCATAGAATCCGGTAAGTAACCATCTAAACCCATCACTCTCGTCACCCAAGTAGAAATTTGGTTATCCAAAAATTTAAACACATCCAACCTTATATCTTCCTTCCATAACATAGCAAGTCCACCACCCAACCCCGGTTTTTTAACAACAAACTGATTCTTGTACGGTAACTCACTACACCACTGTTTTATACCATCGATATCGAGCCGAGTTTCCAT
Source organism: Quercus lobata (assembly GCF_001633185.2). Taxonomy (NCBI): domain Eukaryota; kingdom Viridiplantae; phylum Streptophyta; class Magnoliopsida; order Fagales; family Fagaceae; genus Quercus; species Quercus lobata. The sequence goes on along the minus strand of NC_044907.1, from coordinate 72,918,801 downwards.
GAGGAAACATATTTCAAGAGCTTGATCCTTCACTATTTTGTGAAGACTACGAACTGTCCAAGGGTTCCCAAGCCCTTGGTAGTTCCAACTCAGTAGTTTCATTGCTCCCGACAAGGGTGGTCGTCCACTTCCACCAATGTGTTTGCTGCATTGCCATCTTCCTTATCAACCTTGGAGCGTTTATAATACGTAGGTTCTGCATCTCTATTGCGTTTTGGAGTCATAACATCTTCCATACCTCTTTTACCCGTCGTGGACTTCATTGTAATACTAGTTGACTCTATTGGCCCAACATCCATTCTATTCAGCCTGGTCCACGTTGATTTTGGCCTATTGGGCTTTAACTCCGCATGGCCTAAACTTAAAGTTGGTTGTGTTTGACTCACCCTTGGACTCATCATTCAAATATTGGCGCACATCTCCATTTGGCGGAATTTTCGGCAAAAGATCATCCACATTTGAATTTTAGGCAGCATTAACTTTCGAGATTTTTTCCTGAATTTCTGGGCCACTCCTTCCAACCTCGCGGTTTCCATCCTAAGTTTTTTGGTGTACCCTGTAGTCTAGAACCCTAGCCACTGCCGTCACCGCTTCTATCCCCTCATCACTCACCGTGGCAGATATATCAGTGCTACCCATTGGCTTGGACCTCATCGGATTATCTTTCCATTATCTACTTTCAGCCAATCCCCATATTGGTATTCAACAGTAGTAGCCGTCTTTGATGCTACAAAGTGCGCTGGACAATGGCGTATATTGTGACCAAGGATCCCATAGTAATGACAAAACAATGGCAACCTTTCATACTTATACATAACCCAATGATGTTTGCCGTCCGACCCCAGTAGAAAACCACCTCTCCAAATTGGTTTGGAAATAGAAAGGGCTACCCTATCTCTCAAGAAAAAATTCTGGTCATTTGTGCATCGTCTACGCTCCACATCCTCTACCACCCACACCTTATTCCCCACCTCCGTCACCACATTTGGGGACATCATATCGAAAGGCACCCCCCAGATTTGGACCCACAGTGAAGCATGCTCCAAGACTACATTGTTTGCACTCATACCCGACCTCCACTGAGTAAGCATTAAGAACTGATTATCGAATGTCCACGGACCACCCCTCAAAATCCGTTCTAGTTCATACTCCGACTAAAACTTGAATTGAAAAAGATTAATGCCCACCTCAAAAATCTACAAATCTTTGTTGAGACCCCACGCTCGCCTCAACGTATTCTTTGCTGCCTTCCTGTTAAAAGGTTTGCACATTAGGAACTTTCCTATCAGACTCAATACGCAGCCCTCAAGCTCGTCCAACCTTCCCTCATCAAAGACCTGAATATCTTCTTCCTCTTTAGACGTTAGCTTTAGACTAACCATTCATTCAACCACATCCTTAGCCATAGTTCAACTTTATCACTTAAGAGATTAGAGGAAAACAGAGAAAGAAAAGTAAAAGGCCCTTGGTCGTACCAAGGGAGGCAAGGCTCGTTTTCACGAGAAAGAGAGAGCTCCTACAAGAGGAGAGTTTTAATTCATCTTAAACTAATTGTCTAGTTATTTCATTATACCTTGAACATGAAAGACTTATTTCCTGTTTTTTCCTCCCTTTTAATTAATCTTTTCAATCATTGGTGTTTGAAATATAGAAAATAAGAAAACATGCAAAGATCAAGAGTGAAAAAGGAAATTGGACATAATACACTAAAAACCTAAGACTATTTAGTCACATAGTTATGAACAGTACACTACAACCGTTTCATCTTCATTTATTTTAGAAGCAGATTTATTTCCATTTAAATTATTCAATTCTTTTTTTAACCTAGATTTATGACACCTAACATTTATTTGATTTTTGTGTGCTTTATGTAGAGATTCTATGATTATTGGATTTTTTTTCCCTCCCATTGACATGGGCGGCTAGGTTGTAGGTACAGTCTAGGGGTTCAAATGAATTCCTAGAGCTGGGCCCAAAAAAAAAAAATTATATATATATATTACCCATCCTAAAATAAAATTTTGAACCCTTTGGACCTAATTTTTTTTTAAAACCCAGCTAAAATAAACTTTAATATGATCATGTTGATAATATCTTGGTCTTTTTAAATACAAACAAAGCTCCAATAATAATCCAATTTGATCTAAAATATTTGGGGGGGGGGGGGGGGAGGAATAGTAAGTCTAACAACAAAAGTATAAATTTGTTCATCTTAAATCTAAAATAAATAAATAACTCATTTAGATCTTTACAAATTGAAATAAACTAATACAAAAAATCTTATTGTACTTATATCTTGCTTGAAGTTCACTTAACAACAATAATTAATATGTTTAATGTATTTAAAAACAATTGATAATTTCCCATATTTAATCTTAGAAACAATAATTAGTATGTTCATTGTATTAAGAAACAATATGCAATGAACTTATAATTTATCTTATATGAGAAACACTATGTTTACACTTCAAAACACTTTCATGACAAATCCTAAAAGTGGTAGATTGTTATTGATAGGTAAAAAAGTTATTTCAATAATGAGTTTAAATTGGAATTAATAACAAATTATCACCTAAGATTCGTTAGGAAAATATTGTGAAAATGTTATGAATGTAACACTCTCCAAAAATATAAAATGGAATGGAATGGAATAAAAGGAATATTTTTAGAATATTCTTCCCTCCCCTTGTTTGGGAGTTTTAATGGAGGAAATGGAAAACTCATTCCCTTGTTTGAGAGTTTAAGTGGGAGGAAATGGAATGGTTAAAAGAGAACACCCATTTCTCCCATTTCTCTCAAAACCTCAAATTTTTGTTCCCCCAAAATTGGGAGGAATGGGAGGGAATGAATTTAGGTTTAATGAAATTGTTGTTAAAACCTCTAAAATACCTCTTTAATATCAGCCATTTTTTTCTCATTCAGCCGTAAAAAATATAGCTATCATTCTTGCACGATATTGCGCGTTCTCTGCAAAGTGAAGCTGCTGCCACTAGTCTTTCTTTTTCTTTTGTCTACTGCAATTTTCGGTTATTGCTCAAACCAAGTAAGTCTATCTTTTTCTTTTTGGTTGTTTGCTAGTCATTCCTTTATTTATTTTTTATTTAAATTTTTTTTTTTTTTTATGAACTGTTTGCTAGTCATTCATGAGAGTGATATAGAGTGTTTTTGTATACCTAAAAACCAAAACAAATCGGCATTCTGTACACCTAAAAACCTTAAATGGGAAAAATGAAAAGAAAAGAAACCAAGAAAGGTACCTGTACAACTAAAAAAAAAAAAAATTGTATTTAGAAATTTGAAAGTGAGAACTGTTGGAGAAGAGCATTGGTGCTGGTAAAGACACAAAGAAGTTATGAAGTATGAACAAGGAGGAAGGCAAAACATAAAATGATAAAAAGTGCAGATGAATTGATGAAGATGTGATGAAATTCATAGAAATTGAGGAGACAAAAGACAGGTGTGTAGTTAAGAAAAAACAAGAGTAAAAAAAATTCAAAATGAGAAGAAAGTAATATATGTGCGATGAGGAAAATTAATAATAAAAAATAATAAAATGTTGTGTAGGGGAAAAGTCCCCAGATCAGACAATGGGCCTTGGGCCCCATATAGAATTCGACCACGTCCGAGGAGAAAGTGTGGGCGCCAAAAGGGAAGGGCTCGTAGTACCCAAACTTGTTTAAAAGGCGGTCCGAGGAGAAATGTCTCCTCGGATGTGCCAAGTATGGCTCAAACATGCACCCTACCAGTAGTAAAGAATCACTCCAACGAGTATTAGTAGCAGGGATGAGTCCCACAAGACCGGGAAAAAAGAGGAATGAAGAGCAAAAGAAGGAGAGAAAGACCATAGCCTTTGATCAGGAACAAAGGTGCACCCATACATCTCCTCGGACCGAATATCCAATGGACATGAAGGAGATTTTCTTATATTCAATTGTTGTATGGCCCAAAGTTAACTAACACTCACTTTGTTAAGGCCTAGTTCTGTAACCCACTCTCTACAAATTTATTGTCTAGGGCTCCTTAGGCCGGAACCACCTACCTGTTGGGCCTGGGCCCCAAAACGTGGCCCTACAATTGGCGCCGTCTGTGGGGAGAACTCGTGCCTCGACAAGTGAAACCGTTAGAAATGGAAGGATCAGGTCCGCGTCAAATGGGACACGTAAACTCTCAACGGCAAGACAACTTCTTGAACCTCGAATGGGAGAGAGACCAAGATAAGCAACAAGAGGGTAGTGTAAACACCTCCCACACGAGCAGAAGCCACTCAAGAGGGAAAGGTCTCGCATCCCATAAGCGAAATGATCATAGGGCTCTACAACAAGAAATCGACGACTTGAAGAAGAAGTTACGCTGAACGCAGCAAAAGCGTCCTTCCCCCGGCTCGAACACTAGTGAAGAGGAGGACAATGAGTACAGGCCGAGGTCGAGAACTGCTCCAAGTGAAACATTTTCCTACCAAAAAGAGCAACCTCGCAAACGTGACCACAAAAGCCCATCTTACCAGGGCCTAGCAAATGACGCCATGTGCAAGGCCCTGGACCGCATCTCCCAATCGCCCTTCACGCGTAGGATAGAGGGGGCTGAGCTTCCTCAGCGATTCCACCAACCCGCTTTTGCTATATATAATGGTCGGACGGACCCAGTAAAGCACGTTAGCCAGTTCAACCAGAGGATGGCCATCCATTCCAGGGACGAGGTGTTGATGTACAAAGTGTTTTCGTCCAGCTTGGGACCCATAGCGATGAGATGGTTTGATGGCCTCAAGCCAAACTCCATAAACTCTTTTAAGCAACTGACACAGGCTTTCAATTCTCGCTTCATAACTAGTAGCAGAGTCCCTCGGCCCCTAGATTCCCTTCTATCCTTGTCCATGCGAGAAGGAGAGACCCTGAAGGCCTACTCAGACAGATATTGGGAAATATATAATGAGATAGAGGGAAATTACGATAACGTCACCATTAGCACATTTAAGAGGGGCCTGCCGATAGAGCATGGTTTGAGAAAGTCCTTGACTGGGAAACCGGTCAATAGCGTGCGCCAACTCATGGACAGAATCGACAAATACAAGAGAGTTAAAGAAGACCAACAAACAGGGAAGGGCAAAGCGAAGGTTGTCCCTCAGGAGAGGAGGGACTTCAGGTCGGACTGGTTTAACAACAGTAATCGGCCGAGAAGGGATTACTCGGAGCAGTCTGGATCCACAGGGGCACAGGCAGTCCATGCTGTATTCCGAGAACCATTACACAAGATCTTGGAGAAAGTGAAGAACGAATCGTTCTTTCAATGGCCGAGCAAGATGGCAGGTGATCCCGCGAAACGTAACCAGAATCTGTATTGCGCGTATCACCAAGAGACAGGCCACGCCACCGATGATTGCAGAAATTTGAAAAACCACTTGGACCGGCTGGTCCGAGAGGGGAAGTTGCGACATTTGCTGCATCACCCTGTCGGATGGCAAAAGCAGTCGAACATTAAAACGAGGCAAAGCACATTGAGACCACTCGTTGGCACGATACAAGTCCTTCCCGCCCCTATCCTTTCAGAGTAATGTCGGTGGGCCGGCTCCCCGCTGAAGCTGACGACCGGGAGTCCAAGAGGGCTAGAGGAGTAGCCATGCCCCTAATCGGATTCTCGATAAGGACAAACTGGGAAACCTCCAACCCCACGACGATGCCCTAGTCGTCACGTTTAAGATTGGGAGGTATGACATGAAAAGGGTGCTAGTCGATCAGGGCAGCACCGTGGAAGTAATGTATCCCGACTTATACAAAGGGTTGAAGCTGAAACCAGAGGACCTGACAGCATACGACTCCCCCTTAGTGAGCTTCGAGGGAAAAATTGTCACTCTGAAAGGCATGATCAGGCTGCCTATACAAATAGACTCGAACGTGGTGGAAGTGGACTTCATAGTAGTAGACGCATACTCCCCCTACACCGCCATCGTAGCCAGACCGTGGCTTCACGCCCTAGGGGCTGTGTCATTAACCCTACACCAAAAGGTGAAATACCCATTGGAAGGTCAAGTAAAAGAAGTAATAGGGAACCAAGCAATGGCCCGGCAATACATGGTGTCAGCCATATCGTGACGACCGAATACTATGCCATCCACATCAGCCGAGAGCGACTTATAGCAATTAACGACCCCGGCCCTGGCCTCAGGTAATGAGGGACCTACCGAGGAAGCGAGTTGTGAGGACCTGGAGAAAGTTCTTGTGGGCTCCGATCCGAAAAGATTTTTTCAGGTCAACTCAGAACTACCGCCCCAAGAGAAGGAAACACTAATTGACTTTCTCAGACAGAATGTAGACGTGTTTGCATGGGACGCCTACGAGGCTCTGGGGGTCGATCCATTTTTCACCACCTTAATGTTAGCCCGACCGTAACGCCCAAGAAGCAACCTCCTCGGCGACCGTCGAAAGAGCATGCCGATGCGGTGAGAGAGGAGGTTATAAAATTGAAGAAAGCAGGGGCTATCAAGGAGGTATTCTACCCCGAATGGCTAGCTAATACAGTTGTGGTGAAGAAGAAGAGTGGGAAATGGCGGGTCTGCGTGAACTTCACAGACCTGAATAAGGCCTGCCTAAAGGATCATTTCCCTATACTGCGAATAGACCAATTGGTGGATTCGACCATAGGACACCCTCAAATGAGTTTCTTGGACGCCTTCCAAGGCTACCTTCAGATACCCCTGGTTGTAGAGGACCAAGAAAAAAATGGCTTTTGTCACCCCCGTTGGAAACTATCATTACAAGGTATTGCCCTTTGGCTTGAAGAATGCCGGGTTGACCTATCAGAGGATGATGACTAGGATGTTTGAACTACAGATGGGTAAGAGCATCAAAGTCTACATAAACGACATGGTGGTGAAGAGCAAGTTAGTACCCAACCACGTCAGAGACCTCAGCGATGTCTTTGGAATCCTGAGAAAGTACAGGCTGCGCCTGAACGCGTCCAAGTGTTCATTCGGAGTGGGGTCAGGGAAATTCTTAGGTTACATGGTGACCCATAGAGGTATTGAAGTTAGCACCGACCAAATTAGAGTTATCCATGGCTTACAGCCTCCTCGGAACCCCAAAGAAGTCCAAAAACTCACTAGCATGATTGCCGCCTTAAACCGTTTTATCTCCCACTCGGCGGACAGGTGCAAGCCTTTCTTCCTCTTATTAAACAAGTGGAAAGGCTTCGAATGGACGGAAGAGTGCGCCTTAGCCTTCCAACAACTTAAGGAATACCTGGCTCGGCCACCAATCATGTCCAGACCAGAAGCCGACGAGGTACTATTTGCCTATATTGCGGTAGCCCCTCACGCAGTAAGTTTGGTGTTGATCTGGGAAGACAACAGCACACAACGACCCGTCTACTACGTAAGTAAATCGTTGCACGAGGCAAAGATCTACTACCTCCCTCTCGAAAAGGCCGTCCTAGCAATCGTGCAAGCCACACGATAGCTCCCCCACTATTTCCAAGCACATACCGATGTTGTACTGACCCAACTTCCGCTCAGATCAGTACTCCAGAGTACCGACTACACAGGAAGAATAGCAAAGTGAGGGACGATTCTGGGCGCTTTCGACATTAGGTATATGCCTCAAACCGCTGTGAAGGGTCAGGTTCTCGCGGATCTAGTAGCTGAGTTTGCAGAACCCACACCAGAAGGAGGAGGAGTGCCACTAAACTCAGACGGGAAACTGATCGGCACAGTCTCTCAGCAAGAGCCCACTTGTTGGAAAGCACACGTTGATGGCGCGGCCAACCAAAGGGGCTCAGGGGTGGGGCTTGTCCTGATTTCCCCTGATGGGATTACCATCGAAAAATCATTGAGGCTGGGCTTCTCCGCCACGAATAACGAAGCAGAGTATGAGGCATTATTAGAAGGAATGTCAATGATCCAGAAACTGGGTGGAAAATCCTTGAATATGTTCTCGGACTCAAGACTTGTTGTGGGACAAGTACATGGGGAATTGGAGGCAAGGGATGAAAGAATGCAAGAGTACCTAGTCCAAGTCAAGTGCTTGCAGGCACATTTCGATCACTTCAATCTAGTGCACGTGTCCAGGAGCAGGAACATCCATGCTGACTCTCTTTCAACGCTCGCCACCTCCTTGGCTCAGCCACTTCCTCGGGTTATTCTCGTAGAAGATCTCTACAGCCCAATGATGGCAAGAACCAACTCAGTACGGGCTCACAGCATCAGGGCAGGGCTTAGCTGGATGGATCCTCTAGTACTATTCTTAAAACACGACACCTTACCAGAAGATAAGAACGAGGCCGACAAGATTAGAAGAAAGGCTTCTCGATTCTGGTTGTCCGAGGACTCCAAACTATATAAACGCTCATTCTCAGGACCGTACTTGCTATGCGTGCACCCAGATGCCACTGAACTTATCCTGGAGGAATTACACGAAGGAATTTGCGGAAGTCATACAGGAGGTAAGTCCCTGTCCCATAGGGCCATAACGCAAGGTTATTGGTGGCCGAGCATGCAGAAAGAGGCGCAAGAATATGTAAAGAAATGCGACCAGTGCCAAAAGTTCGCCCCGAATATACATCAGCCAGGCAGAACCCTTAATCCGCTGTCCAGCCCTTGGCCATTCGCACAGTGGGGCCTAGACATCCTAGGACCATTTCCTAAAGCAGCGGGGAACAAAAGATTTCTTCTTGTCGGCATAGATTATTTCACAAAATGGGTCGAAGCTGAGCCACTGGCAAACATTAGAGACGTTAACGCCAAGAGATTTGTTTGGAAAAATATCGTCACTAGGTTTGGAATCCCTTACACCCTGATCTTGGACAACGGTCTCCAATTTGATAGTAAAGCTTTCAGAAGATATTGTAGCGAGTTAGGAATTGCCAATAGGTACTCAGCACCGGCTTACCCGCAGGGTAATGGGCAGGCTGAAGCCATCAATAAAACCATAGTAAATGGGTTGAAAAAGAGGTTAGATGACGTGAAGGGAAGGTGGGTAGAAGAATTGCCCCATGTCTTGTGGACGTACCGCACCACGCCACGTAGGTCCACAGGGGAAACCCTTTTTTTGATGACCTATGGGGCCGAGGCTGTTATTCCCCTAGAGATAAATTTCCCAACACAGAGGACCAGCATATTCTACCCTAATGCTAACAATGGACTGCTGGAAAAGAGCTTGGACCTCATTGAGGAAAGAAGGGAGAGTGCAATGGTCCAACTTGCCTACTACCAGCAAAAGCTCAAGCAAGGTTACAATGCCAAGGTGAAGCTAAGGCCCCTGGCACCCGGGGATCTAGTATTGAGGAAGGTCCTGGGCACTGCAAGAAATCCCGCGTGGGGAAAACTCGAACCAAACTAGGAAGACCTATATCGTATCACCTCTGTGGCTGGTATAGGGGCCTACTTTTTAGAATATTTGGATGAACGTGTAGTGCCACACCTTTGGAATGTAAATAACCTGAAAAGGTACTACTATTAATGAAAGTTGTAATTCTTGGCGCCACACTACTGTGCAACTTCTTCTTCTAAGGGTTAAACAGAACCCAAGTTCTGCCTGGCTCCTCGGACCATAGGTTTGGGGGAAATTAACTAAAATGCAATTTCTTCTAAGGGTTAAACAGAACCCAAGTCCTGCCTGGCTCCTCGGACCACAGGCTTGGGGGAAATTAATTAGAATGCAACTTCTTCTAAGGGTTAAACAGAACCCAAGTCCTGCCTGGATCCTTGGACCACAGGTTTGGGGGAAATTAACTAAAATGCAACTTCTTCTAAGGGTTAAACAGAACCCAAGTCCTGCCTGGATCCTTGGACCACAGGCTTGAGGAAAATTAACTAGAATGCAACCTCTTCTAAGGGTTAAATAGAACCCAAGTCTTGCCTGGCTCCTCGGACCACAGGTTTGGGGGAAATTAACTAAAATGCAATTTCTTCTAAGGGTTAAACAGAACCCAAGTCCTGCCTGGCTCCTCGGACCACAGGCTTGGGGGAAATTAATTAGAATGCAACTTCTTCTAAGGGTTAAACAGAACCCAAGTCCTGCCTGGATCCTTGGACCACAGGTTTGGGGGAAATTAACTAAAATGCAACTTCTTCTAAGGGTTAAACAGAACCCAAGTCCTGCCTGGATCCTTGGACCACAGGCTTGAGGAAAATTAACTAGAATGCAACCTCTTCTAAGGGTTAAATAGAACCCAAGTCTTGCCTGGCTCCTCGGACCACAGGTTTGGGGGAAATTAACTAAAATGCAATTTCTTCTAAGGGTTAAACAGAACCCAAGTCCTGCCTGGCTCCTCGGACCACAGGCTTGGGGGAAATTAATTAGAATGCAACTTCTTCTAAGGGTTAAACAAAACCCAAGTCCTGCCTGGATCCTTGGACCACAGGTTTGGGGGAAATTAACTAGAATGCAACTTCTTCTAAGGGTTAAACAAAACCCAAGTCCTGCCTGGATCCTTGGACCACAGGCTTGAGGGAAATTAACTAGAATGCAACCTCTTCTAAGGGTTAAACAGAACCCAAGTCCTGCCTGACTCCTTGGACCACAGGCTTGAGGGAAATTAACTAGAATGCAACTTCTACTATAAGGGTTAAACAGAACCTAAGTCCTGCTTGGCTCCTCCGACCACAGGATTGGGGGAAATTAACTACTGGGCAATTTCTTCTAAGTGTTAAACAAAACCTAAGTCCTGCCTGGCTCTTCTAACCACAAGATTGGGGGAAATTAATTACTGGGCAATTTCTTCTAAGTGTTAAACAGAACCTAAGTCCTGCCTGGCTCCTCGGACCACAGGATTGAGGGAAATTAACTACTGCGCGATTTCTTCTAAGTGCTAAACAGAACCTAAGTCCTTCCTGACTCCTCAGACCACAGGATTGGGGGAAATTAACTACTACGCGATTTCTTCTAAGTGTTAAACAAAACCTAAGTTCTGCCTGGCTCCTTGGACCACAGGATTGGGGGAAATTAACTACTGTACTATTTCTTTTAAGGGTTAAACAGAACCTAAGTCCTGCCTGGCTCCACGGACTACAGGATTGGGGGAAATTAACTACTGTACAATTTCTTCTAAAAGTTAAACAGAACCTAAATCCTGCCTGGCTCCACGAACCACAGGATTGGGGGAAATTAACTACTGTACAATTTCTTCTAAGGGTTAAACAGAACCTAAGTCCTGCCTGGCTCCCCGGACCACTGGCTTGGGGGAAATTAACCAGAGTACAGTTTTATCTAAGTGTTAACTATCATTTTTCTCAACCCTTCATTCATGCTTAACCGTGTTACTTAAATTTCGAATAACGTTTGGTTCTCAGCAGTTAGTAGCATAACAGAAACTGATTCAAAACAGAGGCAGAAAAAGAAGCAGTCAGACAAGATTCAAAGGAGAAATAATATCATTCATTAAGCTCCAAAATGCATTCTCTTACAAACGTTGGTAAAATAAGGAGACAAAAGACAAAAAGGTCCTACACTAATGTTGGCAAAATAAGGAAGACAACTACAAGTCCTACACTAATGTCCTAGGCCTTATCCTGGGCAGAACTCTTTGCAAGGACTTCCTCCTCATGTTGATCACCTCCTGCCTTGGGCTCAGAAACAGCCTCCTTGGCTTGCCGACCACATCCCTTATTGTAAGGGTGTCCTCAGGCGACTTGTCTTTTGCAGGGGGCTGCACCTCCTCGGCTTCAGGTACGAGGGAATCCGAAGTAGTGGCCTTAGCAGAGACAGGCTCCTCAGGAGGAACCGAACCCGGAATCTCGCGAATATCTTCAGGGAAGAAGATATTCTCAATCTTCCTGAGGTCGGAGTCCGCAGGCACAGCTACCCGGTCCAAGGCCACCCCCCAAGACATAGCAATGTAGTCCCTGCACATTGTAGCCACCTCCTTGGTCAGCCTAGCCTCGGTATCCGCCACTCCACGTTCGTAGGAGGCTGCCACCGTAGCCTCAGCCACCTCCCTGGCCAGGTGAGTCGCCTCTTTTGCCTTTGATAGCTCGACCTTGAGGTCTGAGACCATCTGCTTCTCGATCGCGAGGTTTATTTCTGACATATGAAGCTATTTGCGCATGTCCTCAACTTGCTGGGTGGTGGTCTTGAGTCCGGCCTCGGCACTGTCGCAGGCCTTTAGCGCATCCTTTACTTCCTTATTTAGGCGATCCTTTTCCAGCCTGAGGGCGCCAGTAGCCTTCTCCGTAGCGATGCGAGACTGAACCTCAGTATGCAGGTCTTCACGAGCCTTCTTGGCCCACTCCTCAGCTACAAAAATTTGTTGAGTCACCTACATGGGAGTAATGGAAAATTGATTAAAAGAAAATGACAAATAGACAAGTGCGATATGAAGAAACTAAATAGGGAAGAGTCTTGGTTCACTATGGCCATGTCTCTTTTCAGCGACATAAAGAAATCCAGCTGCCGAGTAGCCCGGAGCCCCTTCATGTCACAGGGCAGGAGAAGGGGCTGCTACAAAGCCTCAGCCAGATAGGACGCCTGTCCTCGTTGGGACTCCCACAGAGTCGCGTCCCACGAGATAGGGGAGCCATCCAACTCTAGGCATGGGGACCAAGTTCGTTACTCCCTCCTCATAGCCGCCTCGTCTCGACTATCAACGAATTTTGTTCTTTTTTCTTTGGGCTCTTTGCCCTTCTTCTGTTGCTTGGCCTTCTCGGGGCCAACCTCGCCCTCCTCCAGTTCTTCCACTGGCCTCATCCGCCTCAAATTGGGAAGAGGTTGTAGCGTTGGGTCAGTTGTAGTGGGAAGAGGAGGAGGAAGCTTGGATGTAGCCTGCTCCTTGGGGGCATCCCTGGAAGATTGCCCTTTATTTCTATTGGACAGAAGGCCCCTAAGACCAGACCTTGGTTTCAAGTCCATGCCTTTTTCTTTGATCTCTTGACTAGTGTCAACTTGTGCAATTACCAAGCCAAGGGTGGGAGCGGCCGAGGAACGGTCTATGTCAAAGTCAGAGTCCGAGAGCTCTACAGGCCTGGCCAATACCTCTCCTTCCTCGGCGAAGCGGAATTGGTCAATTTGATCCTCAAGAGATGAGTGCGAGGAATCAGCTCCTTCTTCTGGGACAACTACCTCGGGAAGAACGCGCTGAGCAGGCAATTGGACGGGAGGTAAGTCTCTCCGAGCAAGAAAGCCTGGTATAGAGACGTCGATGCGAGCTAATCGGGGACTTCCAGCCCTGATGGCTTGACCGGCGTCCACTAAAGCGCGTGAAAGGGGCTCGTAGTCCAAAATAAGAGGAGTAGCACGCAGTTGCCCGTCCTCACTCACAAAGATTTCGGACCTTAGGAGGAAATTAAGAGCCTGGACGTTGACCAAACATAGTCGAGGAATTGTTCGCTCCTTGTCTGCAAAACCCAAAGGAAGGGTTTTGTTAGTCTAAGGAGGCAAATAATCAAAGCTAAAACTGAAATAAGGAAAAGAAAACTCGAGGCCAAGATCCCCTCCAAGGGATCTGACCCTACAGTACCCCACCTAATGTTCCTGCCCTAACTGGACAGTGAATACCGTCGTGCCATGCTCCGGAGAGGATCAAAAGGTCGTCCTTCAAACCTTTGTTGGACTTGGGAAGGCAGGATATCAGTCTCACCTCGTCGAACCTGGATTTCAGGTAATACGACTCGTTGAGGCAATGACATTCATATAGGTGAACTAAGTCGTGTCATGAGAGGCCGAGGTTCATCTGTTCGTTCAGAGTGTCTATGCACCCCAAGATCCGGAACATGTTCGCGGCGCACTGGTGGGGGGCCAACCTATGACCACGTAAATAATCCCTAGTTATTCTCCCCATAGGAATCGTCATTCCTCCCTCCATAAAGGCTATCATTGGAATGGCAACCTGCCTCGTCTTTCTCTTAATCAAGACCTCTTCCAAAGAGCAATATTCTAGACCTACTCCCGGCGAGATACGATATTTAGCCCTGAAGCCTTCCATACTGGCTGGAGAGTCTACCAGTTTCTCAAGCTTACCCATCCCACTAACCCTAGGCGACGCGAAGAAGATTTACTTAAGGAAGAAAGCCGGGAAAGGCAACGGAAGGGAAATGAGCAGTTACGGGTGAAGAACTCGCCAGGAATCTTCGAGGGAGTGTATGTGGAGTTTCAAATGCTTTGCAGGAGGAAATGCCGAAGTGCTCTGGGACGCTTGAGTGCTTTTTCAAAAAATGGAAGTAAGTCTCTTTGGAAATCTTATATAGTGGGGAGAAACTGAACGGGCTTACTCCCGCCCAGAGAAATGGGAAAAATATCAATCGTTGATCTGGTGCCCCACCGTTGGATTAGAAGGACATAAAGCCGCCAAGCACAATAATTAACGCCTCGTGGGCTACGAAACGCCATTAGCAGTAATAAGGCACGTGGGACCGTACCTCCACACGCGTGAAACAAGAATTTACAATAAATGACCCTATAATTGTCAAAATCCCACATTTTCTCCTTGGATAAGAGGGAAAGAACCAGAATTTTGAAGGGCTATTGTAGGGGAAAAGTCCCCAGATCAGACAATGGGCCTTGGGCCCCATATAGAATTCGACCACGTCCGAGGAGAAAGTGTGGGTGCCAAAAGGGCTCCCGGCCCAATTCTTATGGGCCCAAACTTGTTTAAAAGGCAGTCTGAGGAGAAATGTCTACTCGGACGTGCCAAGTATGGCTCAAACATGCACCCTACCAACAGTAAAGAATCACTCCAACGAGTATTAGTAGCAGGGATAAGTCCCACAAGACCGGGAAAAAAGAGGAACGAAGAGCAGAAGAAGGAGAGAAAGACCATAGCCTTTGATCAGGAACAGAGGTGCACCCATACATCTCCTTGGACCGAATATCCAATGGACATGAAGGAGATTTTCTTATGTTCAATTGTTGTATGGTCCAAAGTTAACTAACACTCACTTTGTTAGGGCCTAGTTCTGTAACCCACTCTCTACAAATTCATTGTTTAGGGCTCCTTGGGCCGGAACCACCTGCCTGTTGGGCCTAGGCCCCAAAACGTGGCCCTACATGTTGGAATTTGGAAATTGAGTTGTCTTGGGCAGTGTGCTTAGCCGAAGAAACCAAGCCACTGCCCAGCCTTATTTCAAATATATATATATATATATATTTTTTATGGTATTGATTTTGGCTTTCTGTTGCATTAAGCCATTAATAGAATTAATTAGTATTTTAATTAAAATAATAGTAGTTTAGGACTTTAAGTGAGTTGGATTAGATTATTTTTAATATAAATATTTTTATGCCACTTTGTGATATACACTTTATGCCACTTTGTCTGCTACCATTAAAATATTTGACATTTTATTTCTTTTGTGAAATTTTTTTGTTCATATATTTAATTATATGTTAAAATATTAAAAAATATATTTAATTTACAGTTTAAAAGAATGCAAAAGCATATTATGAAGTGTCCAAATTTTATAATGAATAGAAAATGTGCCTATAATTTCTTTGACTAGGACTCCGACTAATAACATAACTATTTTTTTTTAACTTAGATGGATTTGAATGATGAGGTACTTAAGTCCATAATTTTTTCGAAATTTATGCAGAAACTAGCCTTGGTTCATGCTTCATGCTGTTATTTGTGCTACATTATTCATCAAAGGCAACGATTGAAAAGACGTGTTCCCCACATTCCTACACAATCAACCATAGAAAAACAATTAGTTCGTGATGAAATAATGCATCAGCTTAGATCTAGTGAAAAATGTTATGATGTAATACGCATGGGTCCACAAACTTTTCAAGGTTTATGTGACATTTTGTGAAGAGACAGTGATCTTCAAGACACACAATGTGTCATGGTTGAAGAGTAAGTTGCCAAGTTTCTTCACACTCTATCGCATAATGTGAAGACCCGTACACTGTCCTTCTTTTTTTGTCGTTCCAATGAGACCATTAGTCGCCATTTTCATAATGTGTTAAGATCAATAATTATGTTAGGGATTAGTTCCTTCAACAACCTGATGGAACCCAAGTGTTAGTTGAAATACTGCAAAGTAATAGGTTCAATCTATATTTTAAGGTAAATATATCATGTATATATTATATATTGGTTTAGTATAAGTATATTTTAAGGTAAATGTCTTTGAGAGATATTTTTAATTTTAGGATTGTATTAGGGCACTTGATGGAACACATATTCCTTCAACAACTTGATGGAACCCAAGTGCCAGTTGAAATACTACAGAGTAGTAGGTTCAATCCATATTTTAAGGTAAATGTATCATGTATATATTATATATTTGATAGCAGTTTAGTATAAGTATATGTTAAGGTAAATGTCTTTGAGAGATATTTTTAATTTCAGGATTGTATTGGGACACTTGATGGAACACATATTTGTGTCAAAGTGTCTAATGAGGATGCACCAAGATATCGGGGTAGGAAGGGTTACCCAACACAAAATGTGTTGGCGGCATGCTCATTTGATTTGAAACTCATGTACGTATTACCAGGTTGGGAAGGAACTGCTTCAGATTCGAGAATAATAAAGAGTGCTTTAACTAGAAACGATAATTTGAAAATCCCACAAGGTAAATTGAATTCAAATATGTATTAGGATATATTCTTTATAATTAAAAATTTTATAGTATATAATTAACAATTGTTATTGTTTATTAGGTAAATATTATCTTGTTGATGCGGGATACATGAATACAAGTTGTCGGATTGCACCTTATAGAGGAGTACATTATCATTTAAAAGAGTACTATGTTCGTCCCTTGAAAATGCTAAAGAATTGTTTAATTTGCGATATGCGTCATTGCTCAATGCTATTCAAAGAGCATTTGGTGTACTTAAAAAGAGATTTCCTCTCTTAGCGAGTACTACAGAACCTAGTTATTGTGTTGACACATAAAATGAAATCATTTTAGCATGTTGCATACTTCATTATTATTTAATGGGTGTCGATCCTGATGAAAGTCTTATTGTTGAAGTTGATGAAGAGGTTTTACATTCTCATTGTGAACGTGCGGCCCCTACTCTAAGAGAAGATGATGAAGATGCTAGGCAATGAGATATTATAAGAGATTTTATAGCATTAGCCATGTGACAAAATTATGTCCAAATGTGATAGTTTTTGAGTTTATTGTTGTCATGTCGTTTAAGACTATGTTATGTTTCAATTACTTAGACCTAAATGTTATGCAAATTTCTCTTTTCATTTTGATATTGCTCTCTATCTTTTGATAATTAATATTAATATTTACATAATATTTGATATGTGTTTTTTGTCCTATTAATTATAACATGGCCAAGATATCAAAGAAGAATGGTGGAGATCTAAACAAATAAGTACAATGGAGTAATGTTACAGATGATGCTTTAGTGGATGTTTTTTTACATCAGGTGATCATAGGTGGTAGAGTTAATGGAACTTTTACCTTGAAGGCATATGATGACATAGTGAAAGAGTTGGTTGAAAATTTTCACATGGAGATTAACAAGGATAAGGTGAAAAATCGACAAAAGACATTGAAGACGAATTTTCATGAATGCTTTGACATATTTAAAGATGGATTGAGTGGTTTTGAATGGAATGATTCTTTAAATAAATGGACAGCTGAACTAGAAGTTTGGGAACCATTCATAGCGGTAAACTACAATTTTTTGTGAGTTTAATTTTGTATTACATAATTATATCTGTTATATAACCATTTTTCTTGATTTGTAACAGTCTAACTTGCGACCAAGAAGTGGATGACAACACCTATGCCCAACTACTCTAAGATGGCACAACTTTGGGCTAAAGATAGAGCAAAAGATGATCATGCTGAAACTGCAAAGGAGAAACGTGCTAGGTATGCTGAATCGACCACCATTGATGAGATTGATAATTTGATATCTTAAAATGAAGTTTCTTTGGAGAACTTTGAAGTGGAAGATGATCAGAGGTAACCAGAAATTAATGTTGCATGTTCTCGTGTGTCACCACAAGATGCAATGTTTTCTAAAAGCAAGAAAAGATGACTGGCAAAAGATGATGAACTTAGGAATATAATTTCCCAGTCATTTGATAATGTATCAATGGCATTTGATAATGTATCAATGGCAATTGATAGGGCGACTGAGGTTATGGCAAAGTGCTTTTCAAAGTTATATGGAGCAGAAGTTCACGCAGCTTTGGGCATATTGGACTGGGATCCAATATCAAAGACTGAGGCCTACATATTTTTTATGGAAAATCCAACATATAAGGAAATGTTCTTGGTTGACCAGATCATGAGTGCAAATGTGTCCTATTAACACTGATGTCTAGGCCTAAAAATTAAAAAAGTGTGAGATTTTTTGGCCAACTTTAGTTTTGGAATGGATTATGTTATTTTGTTTTGTTTTGGCAAGACTCATTACAGGATTTAAAAAAAAAAAAAAAAAGATATTTGTTTGCATTTTTAGACAATATTTATTTTGTTGAGAATAAATATGTGATGCGTGAATTGCTTTACAACATAGAAATATACATAACTTATTTTTTAGCTACAATAAATTTTTCTTTTTCCATAAACTGGAATTATTTTATTTTATATCAGAAAATTGATATGTTAATAGTTCTGTCACCTCTGGTCTTAGAGGGATGTTGCTCGGTATAAGAAATTGGGGGATAGAGATGTATTAAATTATCAAATCCATTGTAAAGCCCACCAGTAAAAAAAGATCCATTCTAAAACTAGCAACCCCTAAAAAAATTTACAAATTGAAATAAAGAAATTGTGCTATTGTCAATTTGTCATGCCATTATCTTCATCTATTAAATTATTGATTAGCGTGATGTAATCTATTCACCTTGACAAAACAATATTGTAATTCAATAATCTAATACAGACCCAATTGTTATTATAAAAATAATTCTATTCCATTCCTTCCAATGTCACTTCCAAACAATGTTACTTACTTTTCATTCCATTCCATTCCTTTATTTTATAACATCCAAACAAGATTTTTAAATTCCATTCCATTCCTTTCCCTACTAAATCCATTCCATTCATTTAATGATCATTCCAATCCTGTAGGGGGGTTGGGCCCGGAAAGCATGTACCAGCCTATCCTACTAGAGCCCAAAGTAAAGCCCAAGGCCCATTAGAGAAGCCAAGCATGGTCCGTATGGGGGGAGGTTAGCTTTGGGACCTATCACAGTAGGCCCAGCCCAAAAGTTAGGATGACGGGTTAAAAGAACGATCTCCTGAGGAGGTCTTTAAGTGGTCAACATAACACTGACCAGTGACGAGGGAAATCAAGGCACGGTGTGAACATAGAGGGGTTGGTAACCGAGGGTTGATAGTGCCTTTGGGAAACTCGCCGCCGAACGTTGTTTAACATCTAGAACAAGTTCCAAGAGAAGCTTTTGAAGTTGTGAGGATCCCTTGGGATTCTGATGGACGTGGGAATACGTGTGAAGTGGGAAAATAAAGATGATATCCCCACTAATGAGAGACTATAAAAAGGGAGTGGAGGTTCACACAAAGGGGTTGGAAAAATTTAGGGGAGTGAGAGATTGAGAGGGAAACATTGGGAAACAATGGGAATCAGGGAGAGAGTGCTGGAATTGAGGTTTGGCTCAAACGATCTAGGCCAAGTTTAAGGCCCAACCTGTAGGATTGTGATACAACCTACATATAAATTAATTGGGGCCCAAATACAATTACCAGAAGGGTTTTTGGTGCCTACAATTCCATTCTCTTATAAACTCCCAAACAAACCCTAAAATAAATCTTAGTCCTTTAAATTTCCTAACTCCTTTCAATCACATGTCATATATATGTGTGTGTAATAAAATAAATATATTTATTTTGTTATAGCATAATGAAATTTTAATGTAATTTTTCTAAGACTTATATGAGAAACAATTTTTTTTTATTTTTTTTATGTGAGAAACAATTGAGACAATATCATGCAACAATTGAAGCAATGTCCAACAAAAAAAGGAATAAATTAGTAGCACACAATCAAGAATGTAAAAAAAAAAAAAAAAAAATTGAAGGTTATATGCATTTTTTAGTAGGCATGAAACATGCTTATCTATATTAACCATTATATCATGCAATTTTCAATTTGTCAAAACACACACACACACATATAATGTGATTTCTATTTTGTCTATAAAATAACTAAATATTGCAATTTTTTACAAGGAAATTTATTCAAAAAAGTTTTTATACATCGATAGATGGGGGATCTGAATCACGAATATCTCTATTGGAAATTGAGGTTTCAAGTAATTAAACTACAAGATTCTTAGTAAACTTATTGAAATATTGGAGAAAACTAATAATAAAAAGGGTAAATTACAAAGTTAGTCCCTATCCTTTACATCATATCTCAATTTGGTCCCTAACCTTTCAATTGTGTCAATTTGGTCCCTAACCTTTCAGTGCTATGTCAATTTGATCCTTGCTATTAAGTGTTGGATGGAAATTGTTGATGTGTCTAATAAATCAAATAAACTATTATTTCCATGCCACGTAGATGGACACTTGGAATGCCATGTCATATTACATTTTTTTTATTATTTTAAATGTGAGTGGCTGATTTAGCTCTTGCATGTCAGTGTCTATTTGGGATCAAATTCCAAATTTCCAAATAAATCATGATTTTAATTTCATGGGTTTTGCTTATTTTGGTGTATTAATTTATACAAATTTATTTTTGTGGCTTTCTGATGATGTAACACTGCTGTTTTAATAAAATTAAACTGAAGTTTGATTTTGTATTGACAGGTTCTTTTGGGAGATTTGGTGCTTATACATGGTCCTAGGGTGAAGAAAGTTGGTAGGACTAGAATAATAGATTAAGAAAAAACTAGATCTTTGAGAACTTTGTTACTTTCCAGTTTCCACCGCAAATGTATTTTCTATGTTTTCTCTATCAGTCCCATTCCTTAAATATGCAAAACACAAAATAAGCACTTGAACGAGTAATCCCACAACAAATCCCAACATCCAAAACAAGCAAAACCCAGGAAATTAAACCATGAAATTAAAGTCTCTGATCCATTTTAGTTCAGTTAAGACAGAGAGAGATCGCAAGAGAGATCACGAGATAGAGAGAGCAAAAACTGATTGGAATAGAGCTGGACCTTGCCGCCGGACCTTGTCATTGCTCCTCGCTGCCGAAACCTCATAGCCTCACCCTTTCTTTCAGGACCAAGTGTTAGTGGCTCCTCAGATTTTAGGGATTTTAATCCTAAATAGACACACTCACGTGCAAACATGAGTTAGTGAATCAGCCCACACCCCCCCCCCCTTTTTTATGTAATATTATGTGGCATTCCAGGTGTCTACCTACATGGCATGGAAATAATAATTTAATCAGTCTGTCAGACACATCAGCAATTTCCATCCATCCAACACTTAACAACAGGGACCAAATTGGCATAGCACTAAAAGGTTAGGGACCAAATTGACACAATTGAAAGGTTATGGATCAAATTGAGATATGATGTAAAGGATAAGGACTAACTTTGTAATTTACCCTAATAAAAATTTTGAGTGACATTTTTGTAATTATTTTAAAACTATGGAACTCATATGATATTAGCACATGCCAAACACTAAATTGTGTTTTTTCAAATTTTTTTTTTTTTTGATATGTTTTTTAGTTTTGAAAATATAGTTGTAGGAGGCAAAATTTTAAGCCAATTATAAAATGCCACATTAAAATTTAGTGACAAATTCTAAATTAATATGTCATTAAATTAGACGAATCAAGTGTTGACATGTGTCATTTAAGACGATAATTATCTTAATTAAATAGAGATAAATATCTCAATTAAATTGGAATGATAATAGTTAATCATTATCTCTATTAAAATAAATAAAAAATAGAGATAATTATCTACAATGAGGTCAATCCCAAATGGGACTTATCCTTTGAAACCATAAATAGGGGCATATCTCCTCTCATTCCAGACAATTTTTCTAAAACATCAAAGTTTTGGAGAAATTCTGTCTCAATAACATACGAAGAACATTCAAAGAAGTTCTTTGAAGTTCTATTGGAATTAAGTTGAAAAACCCCATAAACTTCAACAAACTGAAGAACTTCAATCTAAAAGCCTTCACATTTGAAGACTTGAAGAACAATAAAAGAATTGAAATAAAGACTATACTCATTATTCATCAATACAAATTTATATTTGCAAACCATATTTCAAATTTATATTTGCAAACCATATTTCTTTTCAATTGTTTAATTTTTTGCAATTGAAAAATTTTGTGTTTACAATAGTATTAAAAAAGAAAAGTACTCATAGTTAGAGGAAAGTTCAAAAGCTTAAAAAGAGTCAAACTACCCTCAGCACAAAGGGTTAAAAAAAAAAAAAAAAACTCTTAACATGCGTTTTTCAAGAAGAAAGTTCAGATGAAACAGACTGAGAGGAAAAGAAGTTACTTGGAGAACTGCATGAAGCCCGCGGAAGCGTGAGACTAAAAATCTAGCGAACCACGGTCATCGTCGACATTGAGTTCACTACTGCCACCCTCGCGAGAAAGCTTTTTCTAAGTCTGGCTTGGCCCTGCACAACCTCAGGCATGGCATCATCAATTGTTCATCCATGATTGCTTGCAATGTGGCACCACCTTTGATAAGGCAAGTGAACATAAAGATTCTTCTTCTTCTAGTTGTTCATGTTCATGTTCTAATTTCTTGTATCTAGTATCTTGTATGTACGATAAGCTCTCTTTCCCCTGTTTTTGTTATGATATGTTGTTTGGAACTTTCTTTCGAATTCTTTCTTTTCCCTTGTCATGATTCGTAATCTTGGAATATGTACGATGAAGTGGCTTATGAGTTTTGTTGTGTTGAGTTTGCCCAATAGGTTATTTTGTAATGGTTTAGATGCTTTTTGGTTTGGAGGGAGCTCTAGACGAATGTCGAGGCATGAGATGTTTTTGGTGCGATTAGTGAGCTATGACACGTCCATGGGTTTTGGATAGGTTCCGAGGAAGGGATAAGGTGGGAGCATATTTTTTTTTTTTTTTTTGGTTTGGGGTATATAGGGAATGGTAAGCCTATTAAGAGCTGGGTAGATGGGACAGAGGTATTTGCTAAAGTGGAGTAAGTTATGGTATGGATGTGTGGTAAGGTTAGGGGAGACTAGCTCCGGCGAGAAGAGATGGGTGAAGTGCTATAAAGGCACGGAGAGAAGAGATGGGTGAGGTACTCTGAAAACTTATCTTTTAGTATTTCTTTGTTTAGAGCTCTGTAGTACTATTTGATGCTCATGTCCTCTATTTGGTGGTAGCCCTTTCGGTGTATCAAATACAGGAGCAAATTGTTGCAATAGCTCTTGCAAGCCTACATTAGGTTGAGGTGAATGTTGAAATATTTCTGACACCATAATCTATATTACTATGTTGGTGTGGGTGTGTGTTCCAAACACTTTTATTCTTATTTATCTTCTAGTCGTTGGAAATTTATGAGTAAAATAGCTATTGGGCAATTATGAGAAAAATAGATGTTGGGCAATAATTGATAATATAGCCGTTGGGCTTTTAAGGGTTATTAGTAACCAATAACTATAGACTATTATCTTCAGAAGTAGCCTATATAATACTTATCATAACACATTTTCTAAAAGGTCTTTTTACTACTCTATATTTTAGATATACACAATTCTACATCTTGCTCTCCTAAATATTTTTCTACAATTTATATTTGTTCTAAGGAAAGGCAATAGAGGGTTGTTCTTGAACCTTCGTGAGTGGAAGTGCGTCCATCACGAAGGTTGATGCTATAGTCTAATCTTGGGAGTTTTACTTCGGGTGGCACGAATCAACCTTTAAGGACAACGCTTTCGCAGTATGACTCTATAGCATTGTGAGATTGTTCTAAATTCTTTTTTTATTTTATGTTCTTGCTAATTATTTGGGATATTATTTTTGTATCAAAACTTGTTTATTCACTAAAATATTTCCAACATACTAGACCCTTCTTAGGTGAATTTTAATCACTCTCTTGAAAATTTGGCCCCATCGATTTCAAACCTTGCAACAAAATTTGTTGACCTTCATATGTTAAAGTCAGGGCCGACCATTCCACTAGGCCAATTAGGCCATTGCCTAAGGCCTTTGTAGGCCTCTCTTTTTTAAGAGGCCTAATTTTCCTGGTCTCTCACAGCCTCCAAGTGGAAGGGGCCCCCAAAATTTTAAAAAAGAAGGGGTATTAGAAAAAAAAATAGTTTAAGATGAAACTCCAAAAGATCTGATACATCCTTGTGATCAAAGAACAAAAAATCTGGAACATCCTTATAAACATTGGTACCCCCAAAAATTCTTTGGTCTAAACAAAATCAATTATCCCAAACATATCATCTTTGACCTCTAAAGAAAGAAGAATTGAGAAGAAAGAAGATGAAAACAAAGTTGAGAGTCTGAAGAACTAAGAAGAAAGAAGCATTGTAAACTTACTAAACTGTAAATAAGTAATATATATATATATATATATATATAGATATATGAGAGAATAAATGCAATGTGAAAGTTGAGGAGTAGAGGTGGTCACATGGGTGGAAGCTTGGGAATGGGAAAAATGATTTGAAAGGAAGGTTCTAGGAAGGTAGTTTTATTTGCTGAATAACCAAAGTTGTTCTTTAAAAAAAAATAAATCTGACCACTTATTTTTAATATTTTAAAACACTATTTTTTATATATATAATTAAAACATTATATTCATTAATCTATATAATTTATCTATTATAGTAAAAAGTAATAACAATATTTTTTTATTAGTTACTATGTATGTATATATATATATATATTCGGCGCATAACCTTGGAACGGTGCACCGGTACACACCGGTACTAGAATATTTCGTTCCCATGGCCAATTCAGAACGGTCTCCAAAATGGAATTCAAAACTTTGGGGTGGAGTCTTATCAAATATGTCAATAAGACTTATGTGGCCGTGGATCAATTAAAAGTCCCTATTTCTTATTTTAAAGGATATAAAGAAAATAGATTTACATCTGCTATGAATTCATCTAAAAGAATTGCATCTAAAAATGGAAATAGAACCTATATTTCGTGAGAAATGTATAATTTATAGAAAGAAATAATTTGATGAAAATGTTCATAATGAGACAACACGATCTGCTGAAGAATCTTTTAAAATTGATTATTTCTTATATGTAGTAGATAAAGCAATTAGTTCAATTGAGAATAGGTTTGAACAATTTTTGGTTTTCTATTTAACTTCACAAAATTGAAATCACTAGATGATGATAGTTTGCAAAAATATTGTCTTAAACTTGAATCTTTTCTCAAACATGATGTTTATAATGATATTGATGGTTTATATTTATTTTTAGAGTTAAAAGATTTAAAAGAAATTTTACAAATAAAAGAACATACTCCAATTGACATACTAAATTATATAAAATGGTTAGATTCATTTTTAAATACATGCATTACTTATAGAATTTTACTAACAATACCTGTTACAGTTGCTTCTGTAGAAAAAAGTTTTTTAAAATTAAAATTAATAAAATCATATCTAGCTAAGATCGATAGTGTCCCAAGAAAGATTAAGTGGATTAGCTATATTATCGATTGAAAATGAGATGTTAGGAAAACTTGAATACAAAAATTTAATTAGTTAATTTGTATCTCAAAAGGCAAGAAAAATAGATTTTAAATGAGATATATTATAATATAAAAATATTAAATAAATATTAATTTAATTAATACATAAATATAAAAAATGCCCCATTTTAGTTCTTGCTTAAGTCACCAAAATGTCTAAGGCCGGCCTTGGTTATAGTCATACTGAGTTGTTTAAAGTCCCAGTGAATTAACCCTAATGTACTTAGCCAATGAATCCCAACACCACATCATAACCTTCCATAGGTAAAGCAAATAGATCAGATTCGAAAGTGTGACCCTACATGTGTTGGCTGGAAACTAGGGTTCTTCCTTATCGAAGTTCTCACTGCTATGGAGGAATCTTGGAATTTGTTAGGTAACTTTCTCATACCTGTTTACTCTTTGTATTTGTGACCTTGCATTTGGCCGTGTGGAGGCTATGGCGGTTTGCTGAATCCATTAGTGTGGGTTAATTGTGGGCTTTGTGAGATGAACAAAGTATAAATTTGTTCATCTTAAATCTTAAAAAAAAAACACCCATTTAGATCTTTACAACTTTGAAATAAACTCATACAAAAAAGTTTATTGTATTTATATCTCGCTTGAAGTTCACTTAACAACAATAATTAATATGTTTATTGTATTTAAAAACAATTGATAATTTCCCAGATTTAATCTTAAAACAATAATTAGTATGTTCATTGTATTAAGAAACAATATGCAATGAACTTATAGTTTATCTTACATGAGAAACACTATGTTTACACTTCAAAACACTTTCACAATAAATTTTAAGTGGTAAATTGTTACTGGTTGTTATTGATGGGTAAAAAAGTAATTTCAGTAGTGAGTTTAAATTAGAACTAATAACAAATTATCACCTAAGATTTGTTAGGAAAATATTGTGAAAATGTTATGATCGTAGCTCCCCCTAAGCCAAAGGCCTTGTAGCTAAATTGACACCTCCCCATGCACAAAGTGCTTGGGAGTCTAAGGGGGAAAGGGTTCGAGTCTTCGAGCTGTAGGGTTAGCAGCATGTTATAATTATCTCTCAAAAAAAAAAAAAAAAAAAAAAAAAGCTCCCCCTAAAAATATAATATATCTAGTGCTGCCGCTGCATTAATCCTAAGTCATAAGGTAAAAAGTAATATACTAATGACATTGACATATTTCACACACTTTTCTCCTAACTTATTAGTTGACAAGTTCTAATTGATGGAATCAAAAATCACCACTATTTTCATATTTAATCAACCAATTTTTTCTCAAAAAAAAAAAAAAATCAACCAATTATAATTTAATTAGCACCACGTTTAAAAGAGTTGATGTAAAAACATTAAGTATGATGAATCATGAACGTAAAACAAATCTGACACGTTTGATTAAGCTCGAGAGAGGCGTGTTTTTTGTGAGGCAAAAAAAAAGTGTTGTGATATGCTTACCAAACGAGGATGCCATTGCCAACAATCTAAATACTTTGTAACCTATCTTGTTCCTACTTCCTACTACTGAGGTTGTAATTTTGTTAAGTTTAAGCTGTTGGGTTACTTGGGTCCTACTCTGTGGTTATATATATATATATATATGATACCTCATTTCTCATTTATGTACGAATAAAAGAAATCTTTAGTTAACGCTAAAAAAACATAAAGGAAAAAAACTAGTAGATTGAACTCATCACTTTCACATGAATTATCTACGCATAATATTTGTAGCTGAGTGATGGACAATGACTCTTACATGAAGTCATCACTTTTTTTTTCTTTATTAGTTAAAACTTATAATAATATAATACTTGAGAGATAGATTTGGTGCACCATGCAATATTGAATCTTGGGTGAGATTGAAAGTTAAAATTCTTTTTTATTGTGGCCCCTTATATAAGAGAATTTTTTAACCTCCAACAGTTTATTTTGTTATATGTCAAATTTTTTACATTTTACCATAGTTGTCAATATCGTATGATACGCGATACTTATCGTACAATACGTATTGTATCGTGTGTAAAAAGTTCTGTATTGTATTAGCGTATCGTAAATGCTCATAAATTGTACGATACAGTGTGCGTATTGTATGAATCGTATCGTATTGTAAAATCGTATGATACATAGACAAATGCTTTAAAATGAGATTTTTTGTTAAAATTTGTACTTTTATTTGAATCTAACAAATTGTTAAACTTGTTTTTAACACAAAATTATTAGTTTACTTAATTTAGCTTACTAAAATAACATATTCATAAGTTTTTTTTTCACTCTCTCCTGCAATTGGACTACACAGTACACACTTACCTTTCACTTTAATATTTAAAATTTTTATTTTTATCGTTATTGTTATAAGTCCAAAAAACTAGAATGCTAAAAAAAAATATAAATAAAATTATTAAAATAAAAACAACAAGAAGAGATAGTAAATGTTAATGACTACCCAGGAGTGAGCACAGCAGTAATATAGAAGCATAAACAATGATAAAATAGTTGATAAAGAAGAAAATAGCAAAATAGATATAGTCAAAATAGATTAAAACAGGGTATGGAATATAAAACTGAAACAAATAAAATCTTACTTGAAAATACTTCTGTCTTTGATTAAACTTGAAAACAAACTGTCTTTCTTACAAGCTTTGAAAATAAGAGCTGTCTGAAGAGTTACAAGATTACAAAATAAAATCTGTAAAGGGTTACAAGATTGTCTGTCTGGAAAGGTAAGGTTACAAGATTACAAAAGAAAGTAAAGTACAAAAGTCTTTCTAAAGGGAGAGTACAAAAGTCTTTCGGGGAAAGGGAAAGGAAAGCTAAAGTCTTTCTGAAGATTGGACCTTGGAAATAAGATGGAAAACTTGGACTTAAAACTTGGACCTGTAATTTTGGACCTTGGAATTGGGCCTTAATTCTGGACCTGGAATTTGAACCTGTCTTCTGTCTTCGAAGTCTGTCTATTTATAGATGAAGTGAACCATGGTAAGTCTTCAAAAGTAACCTGAGTTAAGTGAAGTGAACTCAAGTTAATCTGTCGGTAGAATCTTGAACAGTAAAAGTCAAAAGTCTATCTTGAATAGTAATAGTCTGTCTGCATGTGAATAATATTCTGTCAAAATATCTTTCAAAATATCTTTCTGGATCTTTCTGTATCTGTCTAGACTGTAATGAATCTTCCTGGAAGCTATTCATGCATGTCGGTGAATAGTGATCTGTCGTTGGTGAATAGTGATCTGTCGCCGGTGAATAGTAATCTGTCGCCGTTGTCTATCGGAAGAGTATTCTGTCTGTCTGTGCCTTCTGTCTATCAATCTGTATCTGCGTAGTTATCATAATCTAGCAGATCGGAGTTGTCCTCATCATGCTCGTGGTACACTCCATAACTATTACATAGGGCACAATATGAAATAAGACGGTAAATAGGACCACGATCCTTTGCTGTCATCAATCTGGGATCTTTAACAATCTTTCTTTGCCCAATAAGCTTTCTTGCTGAAGGTCTTGGACCATATACAGCTATCCTGTTGGTATAGCCATATAAGTGGAAGCCTTCTCTGTCTAATTCTTTCTGTACATCATTAATCTTGTTACTCATGAAATTGGACCATTCTTGAGCCAGAGTACCTGGATCATCAAGTGATAAATAAGTATCTCCTGTATACCAATTATGTTCAGGGATACAACCCTAATCATGGATAAGAACTAAAATGTGGGTTGGTTGAACTTCCATATAATAGCTATTATTCCAGGCTGGAAGAGTACTCCAGATTAGTAATTTCATATAATTAAGTCCTCCAATCTGCATGGCTGCTTTTCGGATGACATTAGGAAATAAACTGATCTGATCTGCAGAAGTTATGGTTAATTTGCTGATAAACCCAGCTTCTAGCATTTCAGATAGCCAAAAAGGATCACAAATTACTGGATCTTCTGTCTCTGTATTGATAAGTAATCCCGGGTAAGGATTGTATCTGTCTCCTAGTCCTTCATAAACTCTGTCTGCATTTCCAAAACTTTCATACCATGTAGCTTTATGAGATAGCCATGTATCGTCTGTCATATCGTCTGTCCTGATAATTGCTGTAGAAACTAATACTGTGAAAAGATGAATCCATCTGTCATAAGAACTTGTTAGGGCTTTATGAGTCAATATTTTCTGTTGAATTTCAGGAAGTAAAGCTGTGATGGCAAGTCTCGTATTTTGCTAAATCTTAGGGTGGAGCCTTGAAAAGCTTGTTCCCATAAGATAGCTTTTTAGAGACTGTGATTCTGTCATTGTGGAGCTTGAATCTCCATCCTCCTTGCCAGGGAGTTGACAACTAAGTGCTTCAATAACTGCACCAGTGTTAACAAGATGTAATTCCAAAGCCTGAAGGGTCATTTGGAATAAGGGTTTCTGTCTGAGGGTAAAGGCTGCCTGTAAATTATCAAGAAGTAGTTTAATATGAAAATGAAGGTCTGTAAATTCTCCGTCTTGAAACATAAATTCACTGTCGGGCACTTTTTGCAAAATTACACTTTTATCACCACATGAATACATTGCCTTTGTTAGCAGTGTATCCTGAAGGGATATTGTCTCTTTCGAGACGCCTTCATGCATTTCCGAAATTTTTACTGAAGGTTTTCGGGTACCTTTGGGTTGCACCGCTGGTGCTTTGCCCTTGTCTTTCTGAGAGAATCTTTTACTCATGGTAGTCTGCAATTGGGTTTTTGGAAAAGGATTATATTTGGAACAAATAAAAACTTCTTTCGAAATTCTTCTGTCAATGTCTTTCTGTGAAATTCTTTTGAAATATTCTATAAGGAAAACAATAAAAACATTTATAAAACAAATAAAATTTATAAAACAAACTTTTCGTTGTTCACTTTTGTGCTCTTTCTGAGTAGCAATAATATTAGAGTAGTCATGATGGGATCTGTCAAGGTAAATGGGATTTAGAATATTCCTTAAATCTAGTATGATTCTGTCCATGCATGTACTACTATATATTTCTTCGTAATGTCTTTCATTAATAGGACAATCTATCAGGGGATTAATTCTGTCTGTTAGGAAATTGAATCTGTCATTATTCAAGAAATTATCACAAATAATATTTTCTTTAATGATTAATAAAGAAGAGTCTGTCAAAGATTCTTTTATTAAAATATCTGTTATATGAATATTTAAAAATGCTATAAAGGGTGTACATTTGTCATTTAGTACTTCTATCAATCTATCAGTATGTCTGTCATTATTATTAAAAGAAATAATAATTTTACCATCTATATTCTGTGTGGGGGCAATAGTCTCAAATTGCCATCTGTCAGTCCATATACTATTAGTCCATGCATATTGATTACAAAAGACTATATTCATATCTTCGTCTTTTATGCATTCGTCTGTAGATTGGACTTTTTGTAAGAAAGGAGAATGAAAACATATCTCTGTCTCTTTGTCTTTCTTTTTGTCATTTTCTGTCAATTGATTAACAAGTAGCATTTCTGTCTGTAAAGATGACAAACTTCTTTCAATTCTATAGATTCCTCTATCGTTGATATCTGTTAAAATAGTAACCTTTTTGGAAAAGTGCATTTCTTTCAATACGTTAGTTTTAATTCCTTTATCTGTCACTAAAAAGGGATAAATTAAATTCATAAAAGAAGTTCCTAGAATAATTTTAGAAGGAAAGTCTTTAATTAAAACAAAAGCTGTCTCAAAATATATTCTGTCACGGCATATATGATCATGAGGTATCTTATAATTGATTATCAGTTTTTCTCTATTGGCCTGAATTAATCTTTCTTGTATACAATTCATATGAACACCTAAATCTGTCAAAGCAATTTCTGTCAAAGAAAATTGTTTAGTAATTTCTATATGCCATTTTTGGAGAATTACTCTGTCAATTAAACTTAAAAAATTCTGTCTATCAAATTTATTACTATTGTTTGAAACATTAATATCTGTAACTTCTTTATCTGTAGGAGGATCAAAGGGGTCTATCATGGAAGTAGAAAATTCTTTTACAATTTTATGTTCGTTTATGTCTGTCAGATTTTCTTCTTTAATTTCTTTAATTTCCTTTTTTACCATTTCGTCTTCTGTCAGTAGAGCTATTTTTATCTTTACACCATCTTGTTTTAATTTCATTTTTACCTTTTCTTTCTTGTCTTTTTCTTTCTTTCTACAATCCGTAACATGGTGACCATATTTCCTGCACCTAATGCAAGCAATAGGTATTTCTATAGAGTCTTTTAATTTTAATAAATATTCTTTTTTCTCTTTATGGTGATTTGGTAGATTGTCTATTAGTTTTATTATTATGTCTTTTTGTTTTCTCTTTCTTTTATTAATTTTAAGTGGGTTGGTTGATTTTAACTCTTTCTTTACTTGGTCTATTTCTTTTTGACTAACATTAAATATTTCCGTTAATTCTTTTATAATATCTTTCTCAAATTCTAATTTACTAATTTGTTTAATAATTCTATTATGTCTGTCACATTGTTTTTTAGTATGTCCATATT
Source organism: Quercus lobata (assembly GCF_001633185.2). Taxonomy (NCBI): domain Eukaryota; kingdom Viridiplantae; phylum Streptophyta; class Magnoliopsida; order Fagales; family Fagaceae; genus Quercus; species Quercus lobata. The sequence goes on along the minus strand of NC_044907.1, from coordinate 72,886,776 downwards.
TTTTGCATTTATGACAAATAGTATTATTAACCTGTCTGTCAGTTTTCTCATTATCTGATAACTCTGTAGTATTTAAAACTGTTATGTCTCTTAATCTGTCTGTTTCTAAAGGTAAACTTAAAAGTTCTATCTTTTTAGCCAATTCTATTAAACTGTGGTTTTCAGTTCTGTCAATTATTTTAAGTCTCTCATCAATTTCTTCTTTAAAGCTATTACTCTTTTTGTCTTTTACTTCCATCTTTACTTTTACTACACTATCATAATTATTTTGCCTACTATTGTTGACTTTTTCTTTTTGTCCTTCATGTCTCATCTTTTCCTCTATTTCTATCTTCCTACGTAGTGTTTCCTTACTACTATTTTCTTTTGGCATGTCTTTCTCTACATCTTTACTATTTTGTCTTTCATGTAATTCTTTCAAACTATCATCATAACTTCTAAAACTATCATCTTTTAAACTATCATCTTTTCTCTCTTTCATTGTCATGTTTCTTTGTTTTACTATGTCTATCACTTTTCCTGCATCTTCTCTATTCTGTCGTTCAAACCTTTCTTTCATCTTTTTTACTATTCCTTTTTTTATTATTTCTTTATTATTATCTATTAGCTTCTCATGTATAGATTCTTTCTTGTCTGTCTCTATTAGGCTCTTTTGTCTATCTGTGTCTAGTACCGAACTAGAAATTTCTTTTAGTCTGTCATTTTCTATAGTACTTCTATCTTTTATACGTGTTACTCTTTCCTTAATAGGGCCAATTTCTAATCTGTCAGTTGCTTTTAATGTCTGTAAATTCTTATCTATAACTTCTTTTGAATTACTATTATTAAACCAATTATCTGTCATAGTTTCTATAAAAGATGATCTATGATGGGGTCCAAATACTATTTCTTTTTCAAAATGTGAATTTAAAACTTTCATTCTTTCATAGAGGTCCAAAAAGCTATCATTTTTCTTTTCAATTTTAGTATATATAGCAAATCTGTCAATATTTTCCAAGGACTCCAATTTTCTATTAACTCTGTCTAAAAAACTATTATTGTGGTTATTAGTCTGTCGGTTGATTTTATCTCCTGTTAAATTACTCCAATTATTTGTGTTACCATTATAATAATTATCCATTTCACTGTCAGAATCAGTTTCATAATCCATATCACTATTTGACCAATTATCATCTATATCTGTCATGCTATAGCCTTCATCATAAACTATATCATCATAGTCCATGTTTCAAATTAGTGTGTGCCTAGCCTAAGTGTGAACAAGCAAACAGATGATGAACTGATAAATGTATTTATTCTCTTTCTAAGCAATTAATAATTACTGGCGGAACTATTACTAACCACTGGTATCCTTGCTATCGGGACCACCTCCTCGGGAAACTCCATTGCGGGACCACCCAAACACACGCCTGTCCGTCGGCTACAACAAAGGGGCTGACCAACGCGAAACTATGGTTTGCCAACGAGTCTCTAGGCTGACCAACGCTAACAAGGAGCAAGTAGTGGCTGTGTAGTAATATAAGTTCCTAGTAACTTCTTAATTGCAAAGAAAAAAGCTCCCCCTAAAAATATAATATATCTAGTGCTGCCGCTGCATTAATCCTAAGTCATAAGGTAAAAAGTAATATACTAATGACATTGACATATTTCACACACTTTTCTCCTAACTTATTAGTTGACAAGTTCTAATTGATGGAATCAAAAATCACCACTATTTTCATATTTAATCAACCAATTTTTTCTCAAAAAAAAAAAAAATCAACCAATTATAATTTAATTAGCACCACGTTTAAAAGAGTTGATGTAAAAACATTAAGTATGATGAATCATGAACGTAAAACAAATCTGACACGTTTGATTAAGCTCGAGAGAGGCGTGTTTTTTGTGAGGCAAAAAAAAAGTGTTGTGATATGCTTACCAAACGAGGATGCCATTGCCAACAATCTAAATACTTTGTAACCTATCTTGTTCCTACTTCCTACTACTGAGGTTGTAATTTTGTTAAGTTTAAGCTGTTGGGTTACTTGGGTCCTACTCTGTGGTTATATATATATATATATATGATACCTCATTTCTCATTTATGTACGAATAAAAGAAATCTTTAGTTAACGCTAAAAAAACATAAAGGAAAAAAACTAGTAGATTGAACTCATCACTTTCACATGAATTATCTACGCATAATATTTGTAGCTGAGTGATGGACAATGACTCTTACATGAAGTCATCACTTTTTTTTTCTTTATTAGTTAAAACTTATAATAATATAATACTTGAGAGATAGATTTGGTGCACCATGCAATATTGAATCTTGGGTGAGATTGAAAGTTAAAATTCTTTTTTATTGTGGCCCCTTATATAAGAGAATTTTTTAACCTCCAACAGTTTATTTTGTTATATGTCAAATTTTTTACATTTTACCATAGTTGTCAATATCGTATGATACGCGATACTTATCGTACAATACGTATTGTATCGTGTGTAAAAAGTTCTGTATTGTATTAGCGTATCGTAAATGCTCATAAATTGTACGATACAGTGTGCGTATTGTATGAATCGTATCGTATTGTAAAATCGTATGATACATAGACAAATGCTTTAAAATGAGATTTTTTGTTAAAATTTGTACTTTTATTTGAATCTAACAAATTGTTAAACTTGTTTTTAACACAAAATTATTAGTTTACTTAATTTAGCTTACTAAAATAACATATTCATAAGTTTTTTTTTCACTCTCTCCTGCAATTGGACTACACAGTACACACTTACCTTTCACTTTAATATTTAAAATTTTTATTTTTATCGTTATTGTTATAAGTCCAAAAAACTAGAATGCTAAAAAAAAATATAAATAAAATTATTAAAATAAAAACAACAAGAAGAGATAGTAAATGTTAATGACTACCCAGGAGTGAGCACAGCAGTAATATAGAAGCATAAACAATGATAAAATAGTTGATAAAGAAGAAAATAGCAAAATAGATATAGTCAAAATAGATTAAAACAGGGTATGGAATATAAAACTGAAACAAATAAAATCTTACTTGAAAATACTTCTGTCTTTGATTAAACTTGAAAACAAACTGTCTTTCTTACAAGCTTTGAAAATAAGAGCTGTCTGAAGAGTTACAAGATTACAAAATAAAATCTGTAAAGGGTTACAAGATTGTCTGTCTGGAAAGGTAAGGTTACAAGATTACAAAAGAAAGTAAAGTACAAAAGTCTTTCTAAAGGGAGAGTACAAAAGTCTTTCGGGGAAAGGGAAAGGAAAGCTAAAGTCTTTCTGAAGATTGGACCTTGGAAATAAGATGGAAAACTTGGACTTAAAACTTGGACCTGTAATTTTGGACCTTGGAATTGGGCCTTAATTCTGGACCTGGAATTTGAACCTGTCTTCTGTCTTCGAAGTCTGTCTATTTATAGATGAAGTGAACCATGGTAAGTCTTCAAAAGTAACCTGAGTTAAGTGAAGTGAACTCAAGTTAATCTGTCGGTAGAATCTTGAACAGTAAAAGTCAAAAGTCTATCTTGAATAGTAATAGTCTGTCTGCATGTGAATAATATTCTGTCAAAATATCTTTCAAAATATCTTTCTGGATCTTTCTGTATCTGTCTAGACTGTAATGAATCTTCCTGGAAGCTATTCATGCATGTCGGTGAATAGTGATCTGTCGTTGGTGAATAGTGATCTGTCGCCGGTGAATAGTAATCTGTCGCCGTTGTCTATCGGAAGAGTATTCTGTCTGTCTGTGCCTTCTGTCTATCAATCTGTATCTGCGTAGTTATCATAATCTAGCAGATCGGAGTTGTCCTCATCATGCTCGTGGTACACTCCATAACTATTACATAGGGCACAATATGAAATAAGACGGTAAATAGGACCACGATCCTTTGCTGTCATCAATCTGGGATCTTTAACAATCTTTCTTTGCCCAATAAGCTTTCTTGCTGAAGGTCTTGGACCATATACAGCTATCCTGTTGGTATAGCCATATAAGTGGAAGCCTTCTCTGTCTAATTCTTTCTGTACATCATTAATCTTGTTACTCATGAAATTGGACCATTCTTGAGCCAGAGTACCTGAATCATCAAGTGATAAATAAGTATCTCCTGTATACCAATTATGTTCAGGGATACAACCCTAATCATGGATAAGAACTAAAATGTGGGTTGGTTGAACTTCCATATAATAGCTATTATTCCAGGCTGGAAGAGTACTCCAGATTAGTAATTTCATATAATTAAGTCCTCCAATCTGCATGGCTGCTTTTCGGATGACATTAGGAAATAAACTGATCTGATCTGCAGAAGTTATGGTTAATTTGCTGATAAACCCAGCTTCTAGCATTTCAGATAGCCAAAAAGGATCACAAATTACTGGATCTTCTGTCTCTGTATTGATAAGTAATCCCGGGTAAGGATTGTATCTGTCTCCTAGTCCTTCATAAACTCTGTCTGCATTTCCAAAACTTTCATACCATGTAGCTTTATGAGATAGCCATGTATCGTCTGTCATATCGTCTGTCCTGATAATTGCTGTAGAAACTAATACTGTGAAAAGATGAATCCATCTGTCATAAGAACTTGTTAGGGCTTTATGAGTCAATATTTTCTGTTGAATTTCAGGAAGTAAAGCTGTGATGGCAAGTCTCGTATTTTGCTAAATCTTAGGGTGGAGCCTTGAAAAGCTTGTTCCCATAAGATAGCTTTTTAGAGACTGTGATTCTGTCATTGTGGAGCTTGAATCTCCATCCTCCTTGCCAGGGAGTTGACAACTAAGTGCTTCAATAACTGCACCAGTGTTAACAAGATGTAATTCCAAAGCCTGAAGGGTCATTTGGAATAAGGGTTTCTGTCTGAGGGTAAAGGCTGCCTGTAAATTATCAAGAAGTAGTTTAATATGAAAATGAAGGTCTGTAAATTCTCCGTCTTGAAACATAAATTCACTGTCGGGCACTTTTTGCAAAATTACACTTTTATCACCACATGAATACATTGCCTTTGTTAGCAGTGTATCCTGAAGGGATATTGTCTCTTTCGAGACGCCTTCATGCATTTCCGAAATTTTTACTGAAGGTTTTCGGGTACCTTTGGGTTGCACCGCTGGTGCTTTGCCCTTGTCTTTCTGAGAGAATCTTTTACTCATGGTAGTCTGCAATTGGGTTTTTGGAAAAGGATTATATTTGGAACAAATAAAAACTTCTTTCGAAATTCTTCTGTCAATGTCTTTCTGTGAAATTCTTTTGAAATATTCTATAAGGAAAACAATAAAAACATTTATAAAACAAATAAAATTTATAAAACAAACTTTTCGTTGTTCACTTTTGTGCTCTTTCTGAGTAGCAATAATATTAGAGTAGTCATGATGGGATCTGTCAAGGTAAATGGGATTTAGAATATTCCTTAAATCTAGTATGATTCTGTCCATGCATGTACTACTATATATTTCTTCGTAATGTCTTTCATTAATAGGACAATCTATCAGGGGATTAATTCTGTCTGTTAGGAAATTGAATCTGTCATTATTCAAGAAATTATCACAAATAATATTTTCTTTAATGATTAATAAAGAAGAGTCTGTCAAAGATTCTTTTATTAAAATATCTGTTATATGAATATTTAAAAATGCTATAAAGGGTGTACATTTGTCATTTAGTACTTCTATCAATCTATCAGTATGTCTGTCATTATTATTAAAAGAAATAATAATTTTACCATCTATATTCTGTGTGGGGGCAATAGTCTCAAATTGCCATCTGTCAGTCCATATACTATTAGTCCATGCATATTGATTACAAAAGACTATATTCATATCTTCGTCTTTTATGCATTCGTCTGTAGATTGGACTTTTTGTAAGAAAGGAGAATGAAAACATATCTCTGTCTCTTTGTCTTTCTTTTTGTCATTTTCTGTCAATTGATTAACAAGTAGCATTTCTGTCTGTAAAGATGACAAACTTCTTTCAATTCTATAGATTCCTCTATCGTTGATATCTGTTAAAATAGTAACCTTTTTGGAAAAGTGCATTTCTTTCAATACGTTAGTTTTAATTCCTTTATCTGTCACTAAAAAGGGATAAATTAAATTCATAAAAGAAGTTCCTAGAATAATTTTAGAAGGAAAGTCTTTAATTAAAACAAAAGCTGTCTCAAAATATATTCTGTCACGGCATATATGATCATGAGGTATCTTATAATTGATTATCAGTTTTTCTCTATTGGCCTGAATTAATCTTTCTTGTATACAATTCATATGAACACCTAAATCTGTCAAAGCAATTTCTGTCAAAGAAAATTGTTTAGTAATTTCTATATGCCATTTTTGGAGAATTACTCTGTCAATTAAACTTAAAAAATTCTGTCTATCAAATTTATTACTATTGTTTGAAACATTAATATCTGTAACTTCTTTATCTGTAGGAGGATCAAAGGGGTCTATCATGGAAGTAGAAAATTCTTTTACAATTTTATGTTCGTTTATGTCTGTCAGATTTTCTTCTTTAATTTCTTTAATTTCCTTTTTTACCATTTCGTCTTCTGTCAGTAGAGCTATTTTTATCTTTACACCATCTTGTTTTAATTTCATTTTTACCTTTTCTTTCTTGTCTTTTTCTTTCTTTCTACAATCCGTAACATGGTGACCATATTTCCTGCACCTAATGCAAGCAATAGGTATTTCTATAGAGTCTTTTAATTTTAATAAATATTCTTTTTTCTCTTTATGGTGATTTGGTAGATTGTCTATTAGTTTTATTATTATGTCTTTTTGTTTTCTCTTTCTTTTATTAATTTTAAGTGGGTTGGTTGATTTTAACTCTTTCTTTACTTGGTCTATTTCTTTTTGACTAACATTAAATATTTCCGTTAATTCTTTTATAATATCTTTCTCAAATTCTAATTTACTAATTTGTTTAATAATTCTATTATGTCTGTCACATTGTTTTTTAGTATGTCCATATTTTTTGCATTTATGACAAATAGTATTATTAACCTGTCTGTCAGTTTTCTCATTATCTGATAACTCTGTAGTATTTAAAACTGTTATGTCTCTTAATCTGTCTGTTTCTAAAGGTAAACTTAAAAGTTCTATCTTTTTAGCCAATTCTATTAAACTGTGGTTTTCAGTTCTGTCAATTATTTTAAGTCTCTCATCAATTTCTTCTTTAAAGCTATTACTCTTTTTGTCTTTTACTTCCATCTTTACTTTTACTACACTATCATAATTATTTTGCCTACTATTGTTGACTTTTTCTTTTTGTCCTTCATGTCTCATCTTTTCCTCTATTTCTATCTTCCTACGTAGTGTTTCCTTACTACTATTTTCTTTTGGCATGTCTTTCTCTACATCTTTACTATTTTGTCTTTCATGTAATTCTTTCAAACTATCATCATAACTTCTAAAACTATCATCTTTTAAACTATCATCTTTTCTCTCTTTCATTGTCATGTTTCTTTGTTTTACTATGTCTATCACTTTTCCTGCATCTTCTCTATTCTGTCGTTCAAACCTTTCTTTCATCTTTTTTACTATTCCTTTTTTTATTATTTCTTTATTATTATCTATTAGCTTCTCATGTATAGATTCTTTCTTGTCTGTCTCTATTAGGCTCTTTTGTCTATCTGTGTCTAGTACCGAACTAGAAATTTCTTTTAGTCTGTCATTTTCTATAGTACTTCTATCTTTTATACGTGTTACTCTTTCCTTAATAGGGCCAATTTCTAATCTGTCAGTTGCTTTTAATGTCTGTAAATTCTTATCTATAACTTCTTTTGAATTACTATTATTAAACCAATTATCTGTCATAGTTTCTATAAAAGATGATCTATGATGGGGTCCAAATACTATTTCTTTTTCAAAATGTGAATTTAAAACTTTCATTCTTTCATAGAGGTCCAAAAAGCTATCATTTTTCTTTTCAATTTTAGTATATATAGCAAATCTGTCAATATTTTCCAAGGACTCCAATTTTCTATTAACTCTGTCTAAAAAACTATTATTGTGGTTATTAGTCTGTCGGTTGATTTTATCTCCTGTTAAATTACTCCAATTATTTGTGTTACCATTATAATAATTATCCATTTCACTGTCAGAATCAGTTTCATAATCCATATCACTATTTGACCAATTATCATCTATATCTGTCATGCTATAGCCTTCATCATAAACTATATCATCATAGTCCATGTTTCAAATTAGTGTGTGCCTAGCCTAAGTGTGAACAAGCAAACAGATGATGAACTGATAAATGTATTTATTCTCTTTCTAAGCAATTAATAATTACTGGCGGAACTATTACTAACCACTGGTATCCTTGCTATCGGGACCACCTCCTCGGGAAACTCCATTGCGGGACCACCCAAACACACGCCTGTCCGTCGGCTACAACAAAGGGGCTGACCAACGCGAAACTATGGTTTGCCAACGAGTCTCTAGGCTGACCAACGCTAACAAGGAGCAAGTAGTGGCTGTGTAGTAATATAAGTTCCTAGTAACTTCTTAATTGCAAAGAAAAAAGCTCCCCCTAAAAATATAATATATCTAGTGCTGCCGCTGCATTAATCCTAAGTCATAAGGTAAAAAGTAATATACTAATGACATTGACATATTTCACACACTTTTCTCCTAACTTATTAGTTGACAAGTTCTAATTGATGGAATCAAAAATCACCACTATTTTCATATTTAATCAACCAATTTTTTCTCAAAAAAAAAAAAAATCAACCAATTATAATTTAATTAGCACCACGTTTAAAAGAGTTGATGTAAAAACATTAAGTATGATGAATCATGAACGTAAAACAAATCTGACACGTTTGATTAAGCTCGAGAGAGGCGTGTTTTTTGTGAGGCAAAAAAAAAGTGTTGTGATATGCTTACCAAACGAGGATGCCATTGCCAACAATCTAAATACTTTGTAACCTATCTTGTTCCTACTTCCTACTACTGAGGTTGTAATTTTGTTAAGTTTAAGCTGTTGGGTTACTTGGGTCCTACTCTGTGGTTATATATATATATATATATGATACCTCATTTCTCATTTATGTACGAATAAAAGAAATCTTTAGTTAACGCTAAAAAAACATAAAGGAAAAAAACTAGTAGATTGAACTCATCACTTTCACATGAATTATCTACGCATAATATTTGTAGCTGAGTGATGGACAATGACTCTTACATGAAGTCATCACTTTTTTTTTCTTTATTAGTTAAAACTTATAATAATATAATACTTGAGAGATAGATTTGGTGCACCATGCAATATTGAATCTTGGGTGAGATTGAAAGTTAAAATTCTTTTTTATTGTGGCCCCTTATATAAGAGAATTTTTTAACCTCCAACAGTTTATTTTGTTATATGTCAAATTTTTTACATTTTACCATAGTTGTCAATATCGTATGATACGCGATACTTATCGTACAATACGTATTGTATCGTGTGTAAAAAGTTCTGTATTGTATTAGCGTATCGTAAATGCTCATAAATTGTACGATACAGTGTGCGTATTGTATGAATCGTATCGTATTGTAAAATCGTATGATACATAGACAAATGCTTTAAAATGAGATTTTTTGTTAAAATTTGTACTTTTATTTGAATCTAACAAATTGTTAAACTTGTTTTTAACACAAAATTATTAGTTTACTTAATTTAGCTTACTAAAATAACATATTCATAAGTTTTTTTTTCACTCTCTCCTGCAATTGGACTACACAGTACACACTTACCTTTCACTTTAATATTTAAAATTTTTATTTTTATCGTTATTGTTATAAGTCCAAAAAACTAGAATGCTAAAAAAAAATATAAATAAAATTATTAAAATAAAAACAACAAGAAGAGATAGTAAATGTTAATGACTACCCAGGAGTGAGCACAGCAGTAATATAGAAGCATAAACAATGATAAAATAGTTGATAAAGAAGAAAATAGCAAAATAGATATAGTCAAAATAGATTAAAACAGGGTATGGAATATAAAACTGAAACAAATAAAATCTTACTTGAAAATACTTCTGTCTTTGATTAAACTTGAAAACAAACTGTCTTTCTTACAAGCTTTGAAAATAAGAGCTGTCTGAAGAGTTACAAGATTACAAAATAAAATCTGTAAAGGGTTACAAGATTGTCTGTCTGGAAAGGTAAGGTTACAAGATTACAAAAGAAAGTAAAGTACAAAAGTCTTTCTAAAGGGAGAGTACAAAAGTCTTTCGGGGAAAGGGAAAGGAAAGCTAAAGTCTTTCTGAAGATTGGACCTTGGAAATAAGATGGAAAACTTGGACTTAAAACTTGGACCTGTAATTTTGGACCTTGGAATTGGGCCTTAATTCTGGACCTGGAATTTGAACCTGTCTTCTGTCTTCGAAGTCTGTCTATTTATAGATGAAGTGAACCATGGTAAGTCTTCAAAAGTAACCTGAGTTAAGTGAAGTGAACTCAAGTTAATCTGTCGGTAGAATCTTGAACAGTAAAAGTCAAAAGTCTATCTTGAATAGTAATAGTCTGTCTGCATGTGAATAATATTCTGTCAAAATATCTTTCAAAATATCTTTCTGGATCTTTCTGTATCTGTCTAGACTGTAATGAATCTTCCTGGAAGCTATTCATGCATGTCGGTGAATAGTGATCTGTCGTTGGTGAATAGTGATCTGTCGCCGGTGAATAGTAATCTGTCGCCGTTGTCTATCGGAAGAGTATTCTGTCTGTCTGTGCCTTCTGTCTATCAATCTGTATCTGCGTAGTTATCATAATCTAGCAGATCGGAGTTGTCCTCATCATGCTCGTGGTACACTCCATAACTATTACATAGGGCACAATATGAAATAAGACGGTAAATAGGACCACGATCCTTTGCTGTCATCAATCTGGGATCTTTAACAATCTTTCTTTGCCCAATAAGCTTTCTTGCTGAAGGTCTTGGACCATATACAGCTATCCTGTTGGTATAGCCATATAAGTGGAAGCCTTCTCTGTCTAATTCTTTCTGTACATCATTAATCTTGTTACTCATGAAATTGGACCATTCTTGAGCCAGAGTACCTGGATCATCAAGTGATAAATAAGTATCTCCTGTATACCAATTATGTTCAGGGATACAACCCTAATCATGGATAAGAACTAAAATGTGGGTTGGTTGAACTTCCATATAATAGCTATTATTCCAGGCTGGAAGAGTACTCCAGATTAGTAATTTCATATAATTAAGTCCTCCAATCTGCATGGCTGCTTTTCGGATGACATTAGGAAATAAACTGATCTGATCTGCAGAAGTTATGGTTAATTTGCTGATAAACCCAGCTTCTAGCATTTCAGATAGCCAAAAAGGATCACAAATTACTGGATCTTCTGTCTCTGTATTGATAAGTAATCCCGGGTAAGGATTGTATCTGTCTCCTAGTCCTTCATAAACTCTGTCTGCATTTCCAAAACTTTCATACCATGTAGCTTTATGAGATAGCCATGTATCGTCTGTCATATCGTCTGTCCTGATAATTGCTGTAGAAACTAATACTGTGAAAAGATGAATCCATCTGTCATAAGAACTTGTTAGGGCTTTATGAGTCAATATTTTCTGTTGAATTTCAGGAAGTAAAGCTGTGATGGCAAGTCTCGTATTTTGCTAAATCTTAGGGTGGAGCCTTGAAAAGCTTGTTCCCATAAGATAGCTTTTTAGAGACTGTGATTCTGTCATTGTGGAGCTTGAATCTCCATCCTCCTTGCCAGGGAGTTGACAACTAAGTGCTTCAATAACTGCACCAGTGTTAACAAGATGTAATTCCAAAGCCTGAAGGGTCATTTGGAATAAGGGTTTCTGTCTGAGGGTAAAGGCTGCCTGTAAATTATCAAGAAGTAGTTTAATATGAAAATGAAGGTCTGTAAATTCTCCGTCTTGAAACATAAATTCACTGTCGGGCACTTTTTGCAAAATTACACTTTTATCACCACATGAATACATTGCCTTTGTTAGCAGTGTATCCTGAAGGGATATTGTCTCTTTCGAGACGCCTTCATGCATTTCCGAAATTTTTACTGAAGGTTTTCGGGTACCTTTGGGTTGCACCGCTGGTGCTTTGCCCTTGTCTTTCTGAGAGAATCTTTTACTCATGGTAGTCTGCAATTGGGTTTTTGGAAAAGGATTATATTTGGAACAAATAAAAACTTCTTTCGAAATTCTTCTGTCAATGTCTTTCTGTGAAATTCTTTTGAAATATTCTATAAGGAAAACAATAAAAACATTTATAAAACAAATAAAATTTATAAAACAAACTTTTCGTTGTTCACTTTTGTGCTCTTTCTGAGTAGCAATAATATTAGAGTAGTCATGATGGGATCTGTCAAGGTAAATGGGATTTAGAATATTCCTTAAATCTAGTATGATTCTGTCCATGCATGTACTACTATATATTTCTTCGTAATGTCTTTCATTAATAGGACAATCTATCAGGGGATTAATTTTGTCTGTTAGGAAATTGAATCTGTCATTATTCAAGAAATTATCACAAATAATATTTTCTTTAATGATTAATAAAGAAGAGTCTGTCAAAGATTCTTTTATTAAAATATCTGTTATATGAATATTTAAAAATGCTATAAAGGGTGTACATTTGTCATTTAGTACTTCTATCAGTCTATCAGTATGTCTGTCATTATTATTAAAAGAAATAATAATTTTACCATCTATATTCTGTGTGGGGGCAATAGTCTCAAATTGCCATTTGTCAGTCCATATACTATTAGTCCATGCATATTGATTACAAAAGACTATATTCATATCTTCGTCTTTTATGCATTCGTCTGTAGATTGGACTTTTTGTAAGAAAGGAGAATGAAAACATATCTCTGTCTCTTTGTCTTTCTTTTTGTCATTTTCTGTCAATTGATTAACAAGTAGCATTTCTGTCTGTAAAGATGACAAACTTCTTTCAATTCTATAGATTCCTCTATCGTTGATATCTGTTAAAATAGTAACCTTTTTGGAAAAGTGCATTTCTTTCAATACGTTAGTTTTAATTCCTTTATCTGTCACTAAAAAGGGATAAATTAAATTCATAAAAGAAGTTCCTAGAATAATTTTAAAAGGAAAGTCTTTAATTAAAACAAAAGCTGTAAAATATATTCTATCATGGCATATATGATCATGAGGTATCTTATAATTAATTATCAGTTTTTCTCTATTGGCCTGAATTACTCTTTCTTGTATACAATTCATATCAACACCTAAATCTGTCAAAGCAATTTCTGTCATAGAAAACCGTTTAGTAATATCTGTATGCCATTTTTGGAGAATTACTCTGTCAATTAAACTTAAGAAATTCTGTCTATCAAATTTATTAATATTGTTTGAAACATTAATTTTATTTGTAGGAGGATCAAAGGGGTCTATCATGAAATTAGAAAATTCTTTTACAATATTATGTTCATTTATGTCCGTAAGATTTTCTTCTTTAATTTCTTTAATTTCCTTTTTTACCATTTTTTCTTCTGTCAGTAGAGTTATTGGTTTTATCTCTACATCATCTTGTTTTAATTTCATTTTTACCTTTTCTTTCTTGTCTTTTTCTTTCTTTCTACAATTCGTAACATGGTGACCATATTTCCTGCACCTAATGCAAGCAATAGGTATTTCTATAGTGTCTTTCAACTTTAATAAATATTCTTTCTTGTCTTTATAGTGATTTGGTAGATTTTCTATCAGTTTCATTATTATGTCTTTTTGTTTTCTTTTTCTTTTATTAATTTTAAGTGGGTTGGTTGATTTTAATTCTTTCTTTACTTGATCTATTTCTTTTTGATTAACATTAAATATTTTCATTAATCCAATTGTTATGTCTTTCTTAAATTCTAATTTACTAATTTGTTTGATAATTCTATTATGTCTGTCACATTGTTTTTTAGTATGTCCATATCTTTTACATTTATGACAAACATGTCTGTCAGTTTTCTCATTATCTGATAGTTCTGTAGTATTTAAAACTGTTATGTCTCTTAATCTGTCTATTTCTAAAGGTAAACTTAAAAGTTCTATCTTTTTAGCCAATTCTATTAAACTGTTATTTTCAGTTCTATCAATTGTTTTAAGTCTCTCACCAATTTCTTCTTTAAAACTATTACTCTTTTTGTCTTTTACTTCCATCTTTACTTTTACTACACTATCACTATTACCATAATTATTTTGCCTACTATTGTGGACTTTGACTTTTTCTCTTTCATGTCTTATCTTTTCTTCTATTTCTATCTTCCTACGTAGGGATTCTTCACTACTATTTGGTTTTGGTTTTTGCATGTCCTTTACTTTCCCTACATCTTTCCTATTTTGTTTTTCATGCAATTCTTTCAAACTATCATCATTATTTCTAAAACTATCATCTATCACTATTTCTTTTTCTAGCTTTCTACGTATAACATCTTCATCTATAACACCTTCATCTTTATGTCTTTCAATTCTTCTTCTATCATTTGTCTCTATTAGGCTTCTTTGTCCTTTTATCACTTTCCCTACATCTTTACTATTCTGTCTTTCAAATATTTCTTTCATCTCTTTTACCATTCCTTTTTTTATTATTTCTTTCTCATTATCTATCAACTTGTCTGTCCCTATTAGGCTTCTTTGTCTATCAGTGTCTAGTACTGAACTAGAAATTTCTTTTAGTCTGTCATTTTCTATAGTACTTCTATCTCTTATACGTGTTACTCTTTCCTTAATAGGGCCAATTTCTAATTTGTCAGTTGCTTTTAATGTCTGTAAATTCTTATCAACTTCTTTTGAATTACTATTTATATACCAATTATCTGCCATAGTTTCTGTAAAAGATGATCTTTGATGGGGTTCAAATTCTATTTCTTTTTTATAATGTGAATTTAAAGCTTTCATTCTTTCATAGAGGTCCAAAAAGCTATCATTTTTCTTTTCAACTTTAGTATATATAGCAAATCTGTCAATATTTTCCAAGGACTCCAATTTTCTATTAATTCTGTCTAAAAACCTATTATTGTGGTTATTAGTCTGTCGGTTGATTTTATCTCCTGTTAAATTACTCCAATTATTTGTGTTACCATTATAATAATTATCCATTTCACTGTCAGAATCAGTTTCATAATCCATATCACTATTTGACCAATTATCATCTATATCTGTCATGCTATAGCCTTCATCATAAACTATATCATCATAGTCCATGTTTCAATTAGTGTGTGCCTAGCCTAAGTGTGAACAAGCAAACAGATGATGAGCTGATAAATGTATTTATTCTCTTTCTAAGCAATTAATAATTACTGGCGGAACTATTACTAACCACTGGTATCCTTGCTATCGGGACCACCTCCTCGGGAAACTCCATTGCGGGACCACCCAAACACACGCCTGTCCGTCGGCTACAACAAAGGGGCTGACCAACGCGAAACTATGGTTTGCCAACGAGTCTCTAGGCTGACCAACGCTAACAAGGAGCAAGTAGTGGCTATGTAGTAATATAAGTTCCTAGTAACTGCTTAATTGCAAAGAAATAAAACTCATACACCTACCATCCATGGCTCTGATACCACTGATACCATTGACTACCCAGGAGTGAGCACAGCAGTAATATAGAAGCATAAACAATGATAAAATAGTTGATAAAGAAGAAGATAGCAAAATAGATATAGTCAAAATAGATTAAAACAGAGTATGGAATATGAAAACTGAAACAAATAAAATCTTACTTGAAAATACTTCTGTCTTTGATTATACTTGAAAACAAACTGTCTTTCTTACAAGCTTTGAAAATAAGAGCTGTCTGAAGAGTTAAAGATTACAAAGTAAAATCTGTAAAGGGTTACAAGATTGTCTGTCTGGAAAGGTAAGGTTACAAGATTACAAAAGAAAGTAAAGTACAAAAGTCTTTCTAAGGGAGAGTACAAAAGTCTTTCGAGGAAAGGGAAAAGGAAAGCTTAAAAGTCTTTCTGAGGATTGGACCTTGGAATTGAAATGGAAACTTGGACCTTAGAAATGGACCTAGAATTAATATATATATGGACCTGAAATTTGGACCTGTCTTCTGTCTTCGAAGTCTGTCTTCGAAGTCTGTCTATTTATAGATAAAGTGAACCATGGTAAGTCTTCAAAAGTAGTGAGTTGTGAACTCAAGTTAATCTATCGGTAGAGGAGTCTATCAATCAATTTGTCGGTAGAATCTTGAACAGTAAAAGTCTATCTTGAACTTAATAGTCTATCTGTCGGAGAATCAAACAGAATTTGTCTATCTGCAGTCTACATTTCCATTGCTGGTGAACAGTAAGGGTAGAATCTGTGAAATCCATTTCCTATAATATTCTTAAAAACAACTTATTTGTATAAGAAGAAAGGTGTTCTGAACTTGATTCCATTATTATATATGTATGCCTTAGTTAGTTTATTACTTATTTTAAGTCTAAATCACCATTAGCAAAAGTAGGAAATTTTTTTTTATTTTTTATTTTTATATATATATATATATATACATACTTAAGTATATATATACTTAAGTACTACTACTACTGGGTAGAATAGTATTATCTACCATTGTAGGAATCTCATCATCATCTATTACTAAGTCTGCCATTGTAGGAATCTCATCATCACTTTTATCTTTTGAGATGGAAATTTCTTTCAATAAGTGTATATCTTTGAGGAATGGGGGTAGGAGGAACTTAAAGAAAACTTCTGTCTTTAAAATATTAGTACATATTCCATTATCTGTCGTGAAGAAAGGGTAGATTAAAGCCAAAAAAGGATTTCCTAATATAACTTTAGAGGACAACTTATCTGTTAAGAAGAAAGGTGTTTTGAACTTGATTCCATTATTATATATGTATGCCTTAGTTAGTTTATTACTTATTTTAAGTCTATCACCATTAGCCTGGTTAATCTGTCTGTCGTTGATTCATAATACTTAGAGGGTATTAATCCTTCTTGTATGCAATTCATATCAGCACCTGAATCAACAAGGGCAATAACAGTTAATGAAAATTCTTTATGGATTACCAAAGTTATCTCTGTGTACCACTTCTGAAATATCATTCTGTCAATTATATTTAAAAATTCATCTTTATCATCTTCTTTATGAGAACTTTCATCAGTATAATTATGCCTGTCAAGAAGAGAGGAGTCTGTCAAAGGTTCATTACAATATTTAATTCTATCTTTCATGCTGATTACTTGTGCAGTTATCTGTTCAACCATGCCTTTTAATATGAAATTTTCTGATTTTAATTTTTTCAATTCATTTTTTAGGTTATTAATATCTATTTGTAGGTCTGTCACAGTTATAGGTTTATTGGGTTTAAATCTATCAGTAATTTCTGTAAAATTATAAGTTGACTTGTAATCTTTTAGATCTATTTCAAATCTATCAGTTTCAGTCAAAGATTCTTTTAATTTAGATAAATAATCTTTTTTAGATTGTAGGTCTGGAAGTTTATCTATCAAATCCATTATAATGTCTTCTTGTTTTGTTAAGACACATATTTTTAATTTTCTTTTACAATAACAATTATCAATATTATTACAGTTACATAATTGAACATTTCCATCATGTGAAGAAACATCTATAGAGGAGGATGAAATACTGTTACTATTATCTATCTGGTGAATTTCATTATCTGTTTCATCACTATCTGTCAGTTCTGTTATCCGCATTAATTTATCCTTTAAATTTTTTGATATATCAAGTTTATTTATCTGTCTTTGAAAGTTACAGTATCTGCTAGTGTGTCCCTTTTTCCCACATTTGAAACAAGTAATGTCACTTTCCCTACGTCTATCATATTTCTTTCTTTTGGACTCTTCTTTCTTGTCTTTAGACTTGTCTTTACTTTTATAATATCTTCTATTATTGTTCTTATATCTATCATATCTATCACTTCTGTCATCTTTCTTTTCTTTTCTTCTTTTCCTAGAGGGAGCAATTAATGGATCAAAACCGTATTGCTCACAAAAAGTTCCTAGCTCTTTTTTAGCAAATCTTTTTTCTTTTTCTATCTGGTTTTTTAACCTTAAGTCATTACATAACCATAAACCTGTTTTATTAATTGAAGATATTATGTCTCCATATGTTAGGCTAGGATAGTCTATAGTTCCGTCATTATTAACTATATCAAGTCTAACTTTCTGAGCAAAGAAATAGGGTAGACCAGCAATAAATTTTTCTTTCCAGTAGGACTGTTGGCAATCATTCCTACTTAAAACTTTTGAAATAAAAACATCTTTATACCATCTAAAATCTGAAAGTTGTGGACATCTTAAATTAATTAAAACATCTGAAGCTCTCTCTTTATATTGATTGGGATCACCAACAAAATGTTTAGTTATAGTAAAAATTAAAGTATTAACTGCATCTTGTGAAGGCTGTCTATCTGTCATTATAACACTTCCATCTGTTTCTCTTTTAACAGCTGTCAATATTCCATTTCTGTCATCATTATTTAAATAATGATCCCACCAGCCTTTCAACTGGCCAGTAAAACCAGTGACTATTAAATGAGCTATCTGATGATCTTGTTTTCCATGATTTTTATAAACATTAGTGAGCAAAGTCATCTCATGTAAAAGGTTTATTATTTCATATTCTGACATTCCATCAATATTCCATTCATAAATTAAATCTGGCAAATAAGATGAATTAACATAAGTATGTCTTTCTTCAAATTGTAAATCAGGGGGAGTAGGCTTAGGACACCAATTCTTTCTGGGGTATAAGTCATCAATTTTTCCTTTTTTACGATCTTGTGATGAAGATGCTAAAATTAATTTATTAATCCGTAATTTATCTGTAAATTGTGATTCCAAATTATTTATATCTGTCAAATCTGTCAATTGATTGTCTTCTGATTCTTCATCCTCTGAAGAGTCAGTTCTTCCTTTTGTATTTAGTGTTATAATATTCTTATTTTTTAATGGCTCCATATCCTTTGATGATTCTAATTTCATTAAGTCTAATTTTTTATTTATTTCATTAAGTAAATTATCAGTTTTCTCTGTCATGGGTTTCTTTAAAGGTGCTCTAAGGTGAGGAGGTATCTCATGAGGGATAAATAAAGGGGTATTAGACGTGTTTTCTTTTTTTATGGAAGTAGAAGGGGGTATGAGTCTGTCTTCTATCTCTTGTAACTTTTGACCAATAGTTTTTAGATAAGTATTGGTGTAATTGTTCTGTTGAATTATACTGTCTAGATTCTTATTATCATCACTTAGACTGGGTCTTTTAATAGGTGTAGCCAAAACTTGGACTCCACTATTTTGACTCAATATAATTGATTCAAATGGTGGATAAGTCTGATACACTTTCTCATGATTTTCTGTCCTTGTCCATGATAATATTTTCTCTATTACACTTATTTTTTTGTTATGATAGTCCAAAAAGTCAAAGAAACTAAAGTGTGTCTGTAAATCTGTCATCATTTCAAAATACTTAGTTCTTAAATTGTTTCTTTCATGTTCATTATATTCTTCAAAAAATTGGTTCTTTCTGTCATTATTTTCCGGTTTTAAATAATCATATTTTAATAGTTCTTTATCTAAAACAAATTCTTTAGATAAGACATTAATTTGTCTATCATCTGTAAATCCTAATATATCTGTGTGGGTAGGAGAATCAGGTTGAGGTTGGGGTTGATAAAGAGGTTGGTGAACATTAGGGGTAGGTTGTGTGGTATCTGTCGGATAATAAGCTGGCTCTGTCTGAATAGGGGTTTTCTTAGTATTTATAGGGGGAAGGTGTATAACTGGAGGAAGATTCTGGGGAGGTAAAGGTCTGGAATCAGAGAAAGGTGTCCTAGAGGAAAAGGAGCTTCTAGGGGTAAACATCATTGGGGTCTTTTTGCCTGTAGAACTACTAGGTCTTATAAGACTATCAGTATATCTGTCATTATTATTAAAAGAAATAATAACTGTACCATCTGTATTTTGGGCTATGAAGTCTGGTTCAATGTTTTCTATTTTTGGTGTGGGGGCAATAGCTTCAAGTTGCCATCTTTCAGGGAGGGTTATATCTTTCCACTGTATTTGTTGAGGTACCCGCAATCTAGTATTCCGGGTTGAGGCTTGCATAAGGAGAGTCTGTCCTTTAGGGGAAGGATCAACTATGGATTGAGGGTCTAAAGTGGTTTTCATTAGTTTATAATAAATCCTATAAATAATAGCTAAGGGTTCTGAGCCTTCTTTCATGTAATAACCATTTGTTTTTACATTTAAAGTTAAAGCATCCATAATATTTCTGTCAGATAAGCTTAAAGCAAAGTTAGGATAACAATTAAAATATACTGGTCCTTTATGTAGGCTTGTTTCCATCATTCCAAGAAGTGAGTCATCAAATCTTAAATGTCTGTCATCTCTTAAGCAAAGTAAAACACTTGCATTTAAAGCTTCTCTTGTTAATGGTTTAACAGCTACTTGAACCAAACCAACATGTAAAAATGCATATTTCTGTCTGTGCCTGTCAATTGAATCTATTGAAAATAACTGAATTGTTTCATATTCATTAAATAAAGAGTAAGTTCTTTCAACAGTTTTTATGGTATAATCTGTCAAGAAAGATAATTTAGAAAAAGTAGTCTGTCTGTAGATTTTATCAGTTCTTTCAGTTGGTATATTCCATTTATTCCATTCTAATAAATTTCTGTCTATATCTCTCATGCTAAATTCTTCAGAATTAACTATCTTATCACTTTCCATGTTCAGATTAGTGTGTGCCTGCCCTAAGTGTGTCTTAGCAACAGATAATGAGCGACTAAACATATTCATTTTATCTCTAAACAATTAATAATTACTGGCGGAACTATTACTAACCACTGGTATCCTTGCTATCGGGACCACCTCCTCGGGAAACTCCATTGCGGGACCACCCAAACAACGCCTGTCCGTCGGCTACAACAAAGGGGCTGACCAACGCGAAACTATGGTTTGCCAACGAGTCTCTAGGCTGACCAACGCTAACAAGGAGCAAGTAGTGGCTATGTAGTAATATAAGTTCCTAGTAACTTCTTAATTGCAAAGAAATAAAACTCATACACCTACCATCCATGGCTCTGATACCATTGACTACCCAGGAGTGAGCACAGCAGTAATATAGAAGCATAAACAATGATAAAATAGTTGATAAAGAAGAAGATAGCAAAATAGATATAGTCAAAATAGATTAAAACAGAGTATGGAATATGAAAACTGAAACAAATAAAATCTTACTTGAAAATACTTCTGTCTTTGATTATACTTGAAAACAAACTGTCTTTCTTACAAGCTTTGAAAATAAGAGCTGTCTGAAGAGTTACAAGATTACAAAGTAAAATCTGTAAAGGGTTACAAGATTGTCTGTCTGGAAAGGTAAGGTTACAAGATTACAAAAGAAAATAAAGTACAAAAGTCTTTCAAAGGGAGAGTACAAAAGTCTTTCGGGGAAAGGGAAAGAAAGCTAAAAGTCTTTCTGAAGATTGGACCTTGGAAATGGACCTTTAAAATTTGGACCTGGAATTTGAAAATTCTGGAATTTTGGACCTTGGAATTGGACCTGTAATTTGAACCTGTCTTCTGTCTTCGAAGTCTGTCTATTTATAGATAAAGTGAACCATGGTAAGTCTTCAAAAGTAACCTGAGTTAGGTGAAGTGAACTCAAGTTAATCTGTCGGCAGAATCTTGAACAGTAAAAGTCTGTCTGCATGTGAATAATATTCTGTCAAAATATCTTTGAAAATATCTTTCTGGATCTGTCTGCACCTGTCTGGACTGTAATGGATCTGTCTGGAAGCTATTCATGCATGTCGATGAATAGTGATCTGTCGCTGGTGAATAGTGATCTGTCGCTGTTGTCTGTCGGAAGAGTATTCTGTCTGGAAGAGTATTCTGTCTGTCTGTGCCTTCTGTCTATCTGTCTGTCAATCTGTATCCGCGTAGTTATCATAATCTAGCGGATCAGTGTTATCCTCATATTGCTCATGCTCGTGGAGCACTCCATAATCATTACATAGGGCACAGTATGAAATAGGAACGAAAACAGGAACATGATCCTTGGCTGTCATCAATCTGGGGTCTTTAACAATCCTTCTTTTCCCAATGATCCTTCCTGCTGAAGGTTTTGGGCCATACACAGCTATTCTGTCGGTGTAGCCATATAAATGAAAACCTCTATCTAATTCTTTCTGTTCTTCATAAATCTTATTACTCATGAAATTAGACCATTCTTGAGCCAAAGCACCTGGATCATCCAGTGATAAGTAAGTATCTCCTGTATACCAGTTATATTCAAGGATACCACACCAATCATGGATAAGGACTAAAATGTGTGCTGGCTGAGCTTCCATATAATAGCTAGTGTCCCAAACTGGAAGAGTACTCCAGATTTCTATCTTCATATAATTAAGTCCTCCAATCTGTGCTGCTGCTTCTTGGATGACTCTGGGAAATAAACTAATCTGATTTGCCGAAGTAATGGTCAATTTTCTGATAAACCCTGCTTCAAGCATTTCAGATAACCATAAGGGATCACAGATTACTGGATCTTCTGTTTCTGTGTTGATAAGTAATCCCGGGTAGGGATCAAATCTGTCTCCTGTTCTTTCATAAACTCTGTCTGAATTTCCAAAACTGTCATACCATTTAGCCTTATGAGATAACCACATATCACCTGTCATGTCTTCTGTTTTGATAAATGCTGTAGAGACTAATACTTTAAAAAGATGCATCCATCTGTCATAAGAACTTGTTATAGCTTTATGAGTTAAAATATTCTGTTGGATTTCAGGGGGTAAGGTTCTAATAGCAAGTCTCGTTTTTTGCTGAATCTTAGGGTGGAGCTTTGAAAAGCTTGTTCCCATAAGATAGCTTTTTAGAGACTGTAGTTCTGTCTTTGTGGAGCTTGAATCTCCATCCTCCTTGCCAGGGAGTTGACAACCGAGTGCTTCAATAAATGCCCCGGTGCTAACAAGATGTAATTCCAAAGCCTGAAGGGTCATTTGGAATAAGGGTTTCTGTCTGAGGGTGAATGCTGCCTGTAAATTATCAAGAAGTAGTTTAATATGAAGAGGAAGGTCTGTAAATTCTCCATCTTGAAACATAAGATTACTGTCAAGTACTTTTTGCAAAACTACACTTTTATTACCACATGAATACATTGCCTCTGCTAGCAACGTATCCTGAAGGGATATTGTCTCTATCGAGACGCCTTCATGCATATCCGAAATTTTGACTGAGGGCTTTCGGAAACCTCTGGGTTGCACCGCTGGTGCCTTGCCCTTGTCTGTCTGAGAGAATCTTTTACTCATGGTGGTCTGCAATTGGGTTTTTGGAAAAGGATTATATTTGGAATAAATAAAAATTTCTTTTGAAATTATTCTGTCAATGTCTTTCTGTGAAATTCTTTTGAAATATTTTATAAGAAAAGTAATAAAAGCATTTACAAAACAAACAACATTTATAAAACAAACTTTTCTTTGTACACTTTTGTGCTCTTGCTGAGTAGCAATAATATTAGAGTAGTAATGATGGGATCTATCAGGATAAGTGATTTTCAGAATATTTTTAATAGCTAGTATGCATGTACTACTATATATCCCTTCGTAAAGTCTTTCATTACTAGGACAATCTATCAGGGGATTAACTCTGTCTATGGAGAGATTAAATCTGTCATTATTCAAGAGATTACCACAATTAATATTTTCTTTAATGATCAATAAAGAAGAGTCTGTCAAAGCTTCTTTTATTAAAATATCTGTTATATGAATATTTAAAAATGCTATAAAGGGTGTACATCTGTCATTTAGTACTTCTATCAGTCTATCAATATGTCTGTCATTATTATTAAAAGAAATAATAATTTTACCATCTATATTCTGTGTGGGGGCAATAGTCTCAAATAGCCATCTGTCAGTCCATATACTATTAGTCCATGCATATTGATTACAAAAGACTATATTCATATCTTCGTCTTTTATGCATTCTTCTGTAGATTGGACTTTTTGTAAGAAGGGAGAATAAAAACATATCTCTGTCTCTTTGTCTTGTTTATCTTTCTTTTTGTCATTTTCTATCAATTGATTAACAAGTAAAATTTCTGTCTTTAAAGATGACAAACTTCTTTCAGTTCTATAGATTCCTCTATCGTTGATATCTGTTAAAATAGTAACCTTTTTGGAAGAGTGTATTTCTGTCAGGGCAAGTGGTAGAATCATTATATCTTTTTCCAGTATATTGGTTTTAATTCTTTCGTCTGTCACTAAAAAGGGATAAATTAAATTCATAAAAGGAGTTCCTAAAATAATTTTAGAAGGAAAGTCTTTAATTAAAACAAAGGCTGTCTCAAAATATATTCTGTCATGGCATATATGATCATTAGTTATTTTATAATTAATTATCAGTTTTTCTCTATTGGCCTGAATTAATCTTTCAGATGATTTATCATAATACTTTAAGGGTATTAATCTTTATATCAACACCTGAATCTGTCAAAGCAATTTCTGTCAAAGAAGACTGTTTAATAATTTCTGTATACCCTATTTGGAGAATTACTCTGTCAATTAAACTCTGTAAATTCTGTCTATCAAATTTATTACTATTGTTTGAAACATTAATATCTGTAACTTCTTTATCTGTAGGAGGATCAAAGGGGTCTATCATGGAATTGTAAAATTCTTTTACAATATTATGTTCATTTATGTCCGTCAGATTTTCTTCTTTAATTTCTTTAATTTCCTTTTTTACTATTTCTTCTTCTGTCAGTAGAGCTATTGGTTTTATCTCTACACCATCTTGTATTAATTTTATTTTTACCTTTTCTTTCTTGTCTTTTTCTTTCTTTCTACAATCCGTAACATGGTGACCATATTTCCTGCACCTAATGCAAGCAATAGGTATTTCTATAGTGTCTTTCAATTTTAATAAATATTCTTTCTTGTCTTTATAGTGATTGGGTAGATTTTCTATCAGTTTCATTATTATGTCTTTTTGTTTTCTTTTTCTTTTATTAATTTTAAGTGGGTTGGTTGATTTTAATTCTTTCTTTACTTGATCTATTTCTTTTTGATTAACATTAAATATTTTCATTAATCCAATTGTTATGTCTTTCTTAAATTCTAATTTACTAATTTGTTTGATAATTCTATTATGTCTGTCACATTGTTTTTTAGTATGTCCATATCTTTTACATTTATGATAAATAGTACTATTAACATGTCTGTCAGTTTTCTCATTATCTGATAGTTCTGTAATATTTAAAACTGTTATGTCTCTTAATCTGTCTATTTCTAAAGGTAAACTTAAAAGTTCTATCTTTTTAGCCAATTCTATTAAACTGTTATTTTCAGTTCTATCAATTGTTTTAAGTCTCTCACCAATTTCTTCTTTAAAACTATTACTCTTTTTGTCTTTTACTTCCATCTTTACTTTTACTACACTATCACTATTACCATAATTATTTTGCCTACTATTGTGGACTTTGACTTTTTCTCTTTCATGTCTTATCTTTTCTTCTATTTCTATCTTCCTACGTAGGGATTCTTCACTACTATTTGGTTTTGGTTTTTGCATGTCCTTTACTTTCCCTACATCTTTCCTATTTTGTTTTTCATGCAATTCTTTCAAGCTATCATCATGATTTCTAAAACTATCATCTATCACTATTTCTTTTTCTAGCTTTCTACATATAACACCTTCATCTGTATGTCTTTCAATTCTTCTTCTATCATTTGTCTTTATTACTTTCTCATTATCTATCAACTTCTCATATAGAGATTCTTTCTTGTCTGTCTCTATTAGGCTTCTTTGTCTATCTGTGTCTAGTACTGAACTAGAAATTTCTTTTAGTCTGTCATTTTCTTTGTCTTTGTAAGTTATAGATATAGCTCTGTCAGTTACTTTTGAATTTGTTAAAGTATTATTATCATTATCTATTAAGCTATCTTTTCCACTGTCTGTCTATCTGATACTTTCTATAGTACTTGTATCTTTTATACGTGTTACTCTTTCCTTAATAGGGTCAACTTTTTTATCAGTTGTTTTTAACATCTGTAAATTCTTATCTATAACTTCTTTTGAATTACTATTATTAAACCAATTATCTGTCATAGTTTCTGTAAAAGATGATCTATGATGGGGTCCAAATTCTATTTCTTTTTTATAATGTGAATTTAAAGCTTTCATTCTTTCATAGAGGTCCAAAAAGCTATCATTTTTCTTTTCAACTTTAGTATATATAGCAAATCTGTCAATATTTTCCAAGGACTCCAATTTTCTATTAATTCTGTCTAAAAAACTATTATTGTGGTTATTAGTCTGTCGGTTGATTTTATCTCCTGTTAAATTACTCCAATTATTTGTGTTACCATTATAATAATTATCCATTTCACTGTCAGAATCAGTTTCATAATCCATATCACTATTTGACCAATTATCATCTATATCTGTCATGCTATAGCCTTCATCATAAACTATATCATCATAGTCCATGTTTCAAATTAGTGTGTGCCTAGCCTAAGTGTGAACAAGCAAACAGATGATGAACTGATAAATGTATTTATTCTCTTTCTAAGCAATTAATAATTACTGGCGGAACTATTACTAACCACTGGTATCCTTGCTATCGGGACCACCTCCTCGGGAAACTCCATTGCGGGACCACCCAGTTGAACTAATTTAGTTTCAGCCTTGGTTCTATATAAAGAGGACCAAGCTAAAGCCTTTAACCACTTCAAACACCATTCCATACAACACCAATACTATTATTCATCTTATGCTCATTCTCTCACACTTCATATTCAAAAAATACATCTATCTTACTGCCCATATCTCTAAACATCTATTTCTCCATTTCTCTTACACAATCTCGTACACACTTACTACAATATTCCATACAACACAATACACCATTACTCATCTTATGTTCATTCTCTCACTCTCTCTATTTGGGAAATACATCTATCTTGCTAACCATATTTCTAAACATCTCTTTCTCCATCCTCATGTACAAAACCTCTTCTCTTAGAAAGCAACATACACCATTCCATACATCACAAAACACCATAAGACACCATTACTCATTTTATGCTCATTCTCTCACTCTCCATATTCAGAAAATACATCTATCTTGCTACCCATATTTCTAAACATCTCTTTCTCCATTTCTCTTACAAAATCCCATATCTTGGGAAGCAACACAAGCTATTACTATAATCTTTCTAACAGCTTTAATATCATTCCTTTACCATCTTACATATCTATCATATATCTTACAAATTACATCTCTCACAAATTATCCATACATATTCCTCATATATATTACAAACCCATCTCTCACCGACTATCCATATTTATTACCCATACATATTACAAATATACATTCCACAAAATATCCATATCTTTTACCATCTCCATACTTCACAAGAGATATCAAACACAGATACTAAAAGTCCTTCTCTTGGAAGGCATAAACTTCTAATACTAAAGCCCTTCTCCTAGAAGATACAAATACTTATTATAAAAGCCCTTCTCATAGAAGGTATAGACTTCTAATACATAAAGTCGTTCTCTTAGAAGGATAGAGACCTCATACTAAAGCCTTTCTTATGGAAGGCACAAACCTATCTTACAAAAACCCTTCTCATGGAAGGTAATACTATTCATACCTACAGAATAACAAAAAGAGCTTTGCCAAAAGGGAAATTCATTTAAGTGCATAATAAGGGAAACAAACTTAACTAGCCTCTACAGTCAGCTAGACATACTATCTCCTTCCAGTTGCACCCATTTTTTCTCCTCCAATCTTGAAGTCATCATGGTGAGACTCATCATGGCACACTGCCTCTCCATCACTAGAGTCATATTGCTGGAATATTATCAGCTCACTAATGCCATACAACTAGAGCTACAAACCATACAAAGATAAGTGACTATGTTTTCGTATCTTTAAATTTACATCACTGAATGCATGACTACTTCACCTTTAAATATAAATTGCTTTAAAATGACTTCACTAATATTTCACTAATAAACAGATATACTAATAAATTGATTTGTCATTGCTAGACATATATCATTTGGACATAAACCTCTATTGGACATATCTTATTATTTGAACATAATCCTCTACTGGACATACCTTATTACATGAATGATACCATACCTGGACATGGACTATCTTGAACTCATCCCATTGCTGGACATATGACAATTAATTATTTTCAAATATTGGACATCACCCAAATTTACATCATTAAGAACTTTAACTCATAACTTAATAGTGCCATTGTGCTAAATACATATGACTTTATTTCAACTATTATTACGATTATTAATCAAAGCTATTATATCAAACACATATTATTTATTTATTCAACCATTATCATGATTCTTAGACTTTGGGTTTTACTCAATTTGTGGGCCTAAAAATACGCTAGAAGCCATTGGACTATGCAGCCTAATGTCAAGTTCTAGACAACATGTGGCCACACAACGAAAAAAGGGTCCCCAACAAGCATACATAAGTAAAGAGATAGATACACACAACCACATAAATAAAATGCTAGGAACTTAAAACAATAACGTAAAGAGAGAGAACAAATAATGAAAATGAATTTCATATATAAGATGAATGATGTTTACATAGGAAGAAGTAGAAGGGGGGATGAGTGTAGCTATTAGGAAGCTACCCATCCCTACATCTTACCAAAAAAATTACAATAAAGATGAGAGAGGGATGAAGTTTTGTGAGGGGTTTCCTAAAGAGAGGAGAGAGAAAAAATTTCAGAATTTTTCTATGGTTTTTTCTTTATGATTTTTTTAGTATTTTTCTCTCTAATTTTTTTTTCCTTCCAAAAAACTCTTATTTTTACAAAATAATAATAATAATAATAATAATAATAATAATAATAATAATTGGGCAAGGGATATTTATAGGAACACCATCATGTAGCCTCCCACTTCTACCCCTAGTTTGGCTATTTCGTCTTTTTCCTAGTTTCCAATCTGATTTTCATTCTATTGTTTGGAGGTCTTTCCGAACTCCAATTTCTCCAAACTTTATATCCTTGAAAGTTCTAGATGTCTAGTTTCCATAGGTTCTAATTCTGCGAGATTTGGAGTTACAGTCATCAAGATATCACATCCGGAAGGGAGGTGACACAGTGCATGAAATTCTATGACATTTTTCCTTGAAAATTTTATTCCTTCCAATCCGTGGCAGACATCATCGAGCCCTTTTTGTGAGAGGTAGTCGAAACTTCATTCTTCAAATTGGTTCAAACGGATTGCTCCAATTCTTGCCTAATTTATCCAGCTTTTTATATGAAATTCATCTAAAAATAGTTTGTTTAACCTAAAAAAAGTGAAACTTTAA